>NC_092741.1:119499665-119750492 GCF_047496795.1 Chiloscyllium punctatum | reverse complement strand
CGTGCTCGCGCTCGCTCTCTCTCTCGTGCTCGCGCTCGCTCTCTCTCTCGTGCTTGCGCTCGCTCTCTCTCTCGTGCTTGCGCTCGCTCTCTCTCTCGTGCTCGCGCTCGCGCTCGCTCTCTCTCGTGCTCTCGCTCGCTCTCACTCTCCTGCTCGCGCTCGCTCTCACTCTCCTGCTCGCGCTCGCTCTCTCTCTCGTGCTCGCGCTCGCTCTCTCTCTCGTGCTCGCGCTCGCTCTCTCTCTCCTGCTCGCTCTCTCTCTCCTGCTCGCTCTCTCTCTCCTGCTCGCGCTCGCTCTCTCTCTCGTGCTCACGCTCGCTCTCTCTCTCTCGCGCTCGCTCTCTCTCTCTCGCGCTCGCGCTCGCTCTCTCTCTCTCGCGCTCGCGCTCGCTCTCTCTCTCTCGCGCTCGCTCTCTCTCGCGCTCGCGCTCGCTCTCTCTCTCGTGCTCGCGCTCGCTCTCTCTCTCTCGTGCTCGCGCTCGCTCTCTCTCTCGTGCTCGCGCTCGCTCTCTCTCTCTCGTGCTCGCGCTCGCTCTCTCTCTCTCGTGCTCGCGCTCGCTCTCTCTCTCTCGTGCTCGCGCTCGCTCTCTCTCTCTCGTGCTCGCGCTCGCTCTCTCTCTCTCGTGCTCGCGCTCGCTCTCTCTCTCTCGTGCTCGCGCTCGCTCTCTCTCTCTCGTGCTCGCGCTCGCTCTCTCTCTCTCGTGCTCGCGCTCGCTCTCTCTCTCTCGTGCTCGCGCTCGCTCTCTCTCGTGCTCGCGCTCGCTCTCTCTCTCTCGTGCTCGCGCTCGCTCTCTCTCTCTCGTGCTCGCGCTCGCTCTCTCTCTCTCGTGCTCGCGCTCGCCCTCTCTCTCGTGCTCGCGCTCGCCCTCTCTCTCGTGCTCGCGCTCGCCCTCGCCCTCGCGCGCTCTCTCTCTCTCGTGCTCGCGCGCTCTCTCTCTCTCGTGCTCGCGCGCTCTCTCTCTCTCGTGCTCGCGCTCTCTCTCTCTCGCGCTCGTGCTCTCTCTCTCTCTCGCGCTCGCGCTCGCTCTCTCTCTCGTGCTCGCGCTCGCGCTCTCTCTCTCTCGCGCTCGCGCGCTCTCTCGTGCTCGCGCGCTCTCTCTCTCTCTCGTGCTCGCGCGCTCTCTCTCTCTCGTGCTCGCGCTCTCTCTCTCTCTCGTGCTCGCGCTCTCTCTCTCTCTCGTGCTCGCGCTCTCTCTCTCTCGTGCTCGCGCTCTCTCTCTCTCGTGCTCGCGCTCTCTCTCTCTCGTGCTCGCGCTCTCTCTCGCGCTCGCGCTCTCTCTCTCTCTCGCGCTCGCGCTCTCTCTCTCTCTCGCGCTCGCGCTCTCTCTCTCTCTCGTGCTCGCGCTCGCTCTCTCTCTCTCGTGCTCGCGCTCGCTCTCTCTCTCTCGTGCTCGCGCTCGCTCTCTCTCTCGTGCTCGCGCTCGCTCTCTCTCTCGTGCTCGCGCTCGCTCTCTCTCTCTCGTGCTCGCGCTCGCTCTCTCTCTCTCGTGCTCGCGCTCGCGCTCTCTCTCTCTCTCGCGCTCGCGCTCTCTCTCTCTCTCGTGCTCGCGCTCGCTCTCTCTCTCTCGTGCTCGCGCTCGCTCTCTTTCTCTCGTGCTCGCGCTCGCTCTCTCTCTCTCCTGCTCGCGCTCGCTCTCTCTCTCTCCTGCTCGCGCTCGCTCTCTCTCTCTCCTGCTCGCGCTCGCTCTCTCTCTCCTGCTCGCGCTCGCTCTCTCTCTCCTGCTCGCGCTCGCTCTCTCTCTCCTGCTCGCGCTCGCTCTCTCTCTCCTGCTCGCGCTCGCTCTCTCTCTCCTGCTCGCGCTCGCTCTCTCTCTCCTGCTCGCGCTCGCTCTCTCTCTCCTGCTCGCGCTCGCTCTCTCTCTCCTGCTCGCGCTCGCTCTCTCTCTCCTGCTCGCGCTCGCTCTCTCTCTCCTGCTCGCGCTCGCTCTCTCTCTCCTGCTCGCGCTCGCTCTCTCTCTCCTGCTCGCGCTCGCTCTCTCTCTCCTGCTCGCGCTCGCTCTCTCTCTCCTGCTCGCGCTCGCTCTCTCTCTCCTGCTCGCGCTCGCTCTCTCTCTCCTGCTCGCGCTCGGCTCGCGCTCGCTCTCTCTCTCCTGCTCGCGCTCGCTCTCTCGCGCTCGCGCTCTCTCTCTCGCGCTCGCGCTCTCTCTCTCGCGCTCGCGCTCTCTCTCTCTCTCTCGTGCTCGCGCTCGCTCTCTCTCTCTCTCGTGCTCGCGCTCGCTCTCTCTCTCTCGTGCTCGCGCTCGCTCTCTCTCTCTCGTGCTCGCGCTCGCTCTCTCTCTCGTGCTCGCGCTCGCTCTCTCTCTCGTGCTCGCGCTCGCTCTCTCTCTCGTGCTCGCGCTCGCTCTCTCTCTCGCGCTCGCGCTCGCTCTCTCTCTCGCGCTCGCGCTCGCTCTCTCTCTCTCGCGCTCGCTCTCTCTCTCTCGCGCTCGCTCTCTCTCTCTCGCGCTCGCGCTCGCTCTCTCTCTCTCGCGCTCGCGCTCTCTCTCTCGCGCTCGCGCTCGCTCTCTCTCTCTCGCGCTCGCGCTCGCTCTCTCTCTCTCGCGCTCGCGCTCGCGCTCGCTCTCTCTCGCTCGCGCTCGCGCTCGCGCTCGCTCTCTCTCTCTCGCGCTCGCGCTCGCTCTCTCTCTCGTGCTCGCGCTCTCTCTCGTGCTCGCGCTCTCTCTCGTGCTCGCGCTCTCTCTCGTGCTCGCGCTCTCTCTCGTGCTCGCGCTCTCTCTCGCGCTCGCGCTCGCTCTCGCGCTCGCGCTCTATCTCTCGCTCTATCTCTCGCTCTCTCTCACACAATCTCTCGCTCTCTCTCTCTCCCCCTCCCTCCCTCCCTCCCTCTTTCTCTCTCACACAATCTCTCTCTTTCTCTCTCTCTCACACAATCTCTCTCTTTCTCTCTCTCTCACACAATCTCTCTCTCTCTCTCTCACACAATCTCTCGCTCTCACACAATCTCTCTCTCTCTCTCACACAATCTCTTGCTCTCACAATCTCTCGTGCTCGCGCTCGCTCTCTCTCTCTCGTGCTCGCGCTCGCTCTCTCTCTCGTGCTCGCGCTCGCTCTCTCTCTCGTGCTCGCGCTCGCTCTCTCTCTCGTGCTCGCGCTCGCTCTCTCTCTCGTGCTCGCGCTCGCTCTCTCTCTCGTGCTCGCGCTCGCTCTCTCTCTCGTGCTCGCGCTCGCTCTCTCTCTCGTGCTCGCGCTCGCTCTCTCTCTCTCGCGCTCGCGCTCGCTCTCTCTCTCGCGCTCGCGCTCGCTCTCTCTCTCTCGTGCTCGCGCTCGCTCTCTCTCTCTCGTGCTCGCGCTCGCTCTCTCTCTCGTGCTCGCGCTCGCTCTCTCTCTCGTGCTCGCGCTCGCTCTCTCTCTCGTGCTCGCGCTCGCTCTCTCTCTCGTGCTCGCGCTCGCTCTCTCTCTCGTGCTCGCGCTCGCTCTCTCGTGCTCGCGCTCGCTCTCTCTCTCTCGTGCTCGCGCTCGCTCTCTCTCTCTAGTGCTCGCGCTCGCTCTCTCTCTCTAGTGCTCGCGCTCGCTCTCTCTCTCTAGTGCTCGCGCTCGCTCTCTCTCTCTCGTGCTCGCGCTCGCTCTCTCTCTCTCGCGCTCGCGCTCGCTCTCTCTCTCTCGCGCTCGCGCTCGCTCTCTCTCTCTCGCGCTCGCGCTCGCTCTCTCTCTCTCGCGCTCGTGCTCGCGCTCTCTCTCGAGCTCGCGCTCTCTCTCGTGCTCGCGCTCTCTCTCGTGCTCGCGCTCTCTCTCGTGCTCGCGCTCTCTCTCGTGCTCGCGCTCTCTCTCGTGCTCGCGCTCTCTCTCGTGCTCGCGCTCTCTCTCGTGCTCGCGCTCGCTCTCGTGCTCGCGCTCGCTCTCGCGCTCGCGCTCGCGCTCTATCTCTCGCTCGCTCTCGCGCTCGCGCTCGCGCTCTATCTCTCGCTCTCTCTCACACAATCTCTCGCTCTCTCTCTCTCCCCCTCCCTCCCTCCCTCCCTCTTTCTCTCTCACACAATCTCTCTCTTTCTCTCTCTCTCACACAATCTCTCTCTTTCTCTCTCTCTCACACAATCTCTCTCTCTCTCTCTCTCACACAATCTCTCGCTCTCACACAATCTCTCTCTCTCTCACACAATCTCTTGCTCACACAATCTCTTGCTCTCACAATCTCTCGTGCTCGCGCTCGCTCTCTCTCTCTCGTGCTCGCGCTCGCTCTCTCTCCTCGTGCTCGCGCTCGCTCTCTCTCTCGTGCTCGCGCTCGCTCTCTCTCTCGTGCTCGCGCTCGCTCTCTCTCTCGTGCTCGCGCTCGCTCTCTCTCTCTCGTGCTCGCGCTCGCTCTCTCTCTCTCGTGCTCGCGCTCGCTCTCTCTCTCTCGTGCTCGCGCTCGCTCTCTCTCTCTCGTGCTCGCGCTCGCTCTCTCTCTCTCGTGCTCGCGCTCGCTCTCTCTCTCTCGTGCTCGCGCTCGCTCTCTCTCTCTCGTGCTCGCGCTCGCTCTCTCTCTCTCGTGCTCGCGCTCGCTCTCTCTCTCTCGTGCTCGCGCTCGCTCTCTCTCTCTCGTGCTCGCGCTCGCTCTCTCTCTCTCGTGCTCGCGCTCGCTCTCTCTCTCTCGTGCTCGCGCTCGCTCTCTCTCTCTCGTGCTCGCGCTCGCTCTCTCTCTCTCGTGCTCGCGCTCGCTCTCTCTCTCTCGTGCTCGCGCTCGCTCTCTCTCTCTCGTGCTCGCGCTCGCTCTCTCTCTCTCGTGCTCGCGCTCGCTCTCTCTCTCTCGTGCTCGCGCTCGCTCTCTCTCTCTCGTGCTCGCGCTCGCTCTCTCTCTCTCGTGCTCGCGCTCGCTCTCTCTCTCTCGTGCTCGCGCTCGCTCTCTCTCTCTCGTGCTCGCGCTCGCTCTCTCTCTCTCGTGCTCGCGCTCGCTCTCTCTCTCTCGTGCTCGCTCTCGCTCTCTCTCTCTCGTGCTCGCTCTCTCGCGCTCGCGCTCGCTCTCTCTCTCTCGCGCTCGCGCTCGCTCTCTCTCTCTCGCGCTCGCGCTCGCTCTCTCTCTCTCGCGCTCGCTCTCTCTCTCTCGTGCTCGCTCTCTCGCGCTCGCGCTCGCTCTCTCTCTCTCGCGCTCGCGCTCGCTCTCTCTCTCTCGCGCTCGCGCTCGCTCTCTCTCTCTCGCGCTCGCGCTCGCTCTCTCTCTCTCGCGCTCGCTCTCTCTCTCTCGCGCTCGCTCTCTCTCTCTCGCGCTCGCGCTCGCTCTCTCGCGCTCGCTCTCTCTCTCTCGCGCTCGCTCTCACTCTCTCGCGCTCGCTCTCTCTCTCTCGCGCTCGCGCTCGCTCTCTCTCTCTCGCGCTCGCGCTCGCTCTCTCTCTCTCGCGCTCGCGCTCGCTCTCTCTCGCGCTCGCGCTCGCGCTCGCTCTCTCTCTCTCGCGCTCGCTCTCTCTCTCTCGCGCTCGCTCTCTCTCTCGCGCTCGCTCTCTCTCTCTCGCGCTCGCGCTCGCTCTCTCTCTCTCGCGCTCGCGCTCGCTCTCTCTCTCTCGCGCTCGCGCTCGCTCTCTCTCTCTCGCGCTCGCGCTCGCTCTCTCTCTCTCGCGCTTGCGCTCGCTCTCTCTCTCTCGCGCTCGCGCTCGCTCTCTCTCTCTCGCGCTCTCTCTCTCTCGCGCTCTCTCTCTCGCGCTCGCGCTCGCTCTCTCTGTCTCGCGCTCGCGCTCGCTCTCTCTCTCGCGCTCGCGCTCGCTCTCTCTCTCGCGCTCGCGCTCGCTCTCTCTCTCGCGCTCGCGCTCGCTCTCTCGCGCTCGCGCTCGCGCTCGCTCTCTCTCTCGCGCTCGCTCTCTCTCTCGTGCTCGCGCTCGCGCTCGCTCTCTCTCTCGTGCTCGCTCTCTCTCTCGTGCTTGCTCTCTCTCTCGTGCTTGCTCTCTCTCTCGTGCTCGCTCTCTCTCTCGTGCTCGCTCTCTCTCTCGTGCTCGCTCTCTCTCTCGTGCTCGCGCTCTCTCTCGTGCTCGCGCTCTCTCTCGTGCTCGCGCTCTCTCTCGTGCTCGCGCTCTCTCTCGTGCTCGCGCTCTCTCTCGTGCTCGCGCTCTCTCTCGTGCTCGCGCTCTCTCTCGTGCTCGCGCTCTCTCTCGTGCTCGCGCTCTCTCTCGTGCTCGCGCTCTCTCTCGTGCTCGCGCTCTCTCTCGTGCTCGCGCTCGCTCTCGTGCTCGCTCTCGTGCTCGCTCTCGTGCTCGCTCTCGTGCTCGCTCTCGTGCTCGCGCTCGCTCTCGTGCTCGCGCTCGCTCTCGTGCTCGCGCTCGCTCTCGCGCTCGCGCTCTCTCTCCCGCTCTCTCTCCCGCTCTCTCTCGCGCTCTCGCTCGCGCTCTCTCTCGCGCTCGCGCGCTCTCTCTCGCGCTCGCGCGCTCTCTCTCGCGCTCGCGCGCTCTCTCTCGCGCTCGCGCTCTCTCTCGCGCTCGCGCTCTCTCTCGCGCTCTCTCTCGCGCTCGCGCTCGCTCTCTCTCTCGCGCTCTCTCTCGCGCTCGCGCTCTCTCTCACACAATCTCTCGCTCTCTCTCTCTCTCTCCCCCTCTCCCCCTCCCTCCCTCCCTCCCTCTTTCTCTCTCACACAATCTCTCTTTCTCTCTCTCTCACACAATCTCTCTCTCTCTCTCTCACACAATCTCTCGCTCTCACACAATCTCTCTCTCTCTCTCTCTCACACAATCTCTTGCTCTCACAATCTCTCTCGCGCTCTCTCTCTCTCGCGCTCTCTCTCTCTCGCGCGCGCTCTCTCTCGCGCGCTCTCTCGCTCTCACACACACACAATCCCCCCCCCCCCCTCTCTCTCTCTCTCTCTCTCTCTCTCTCTCTCACTACGGCTCCAAAAATTCTGCTCAGAGGCTGGGAAAAACCTCAAAAATGGAGAAGCTGTTACAGCCATGATTTTCTCCTGTCCTCCATCTCGATTACCCAGAAGCCTTTATCTTGGAAGGAATTTCACAAGTGTCATCATCACCAAGTTCAAACAGAGACACTAGTTTGCTTTGCTTCTACCAATGTATGATATAGCGTTCTGTGATTATCTTTTCAATGTAAAACGATTTATGAAAAATTAACTCCCTCCTTTTGGAAACTTGTTGTTAATCTTGAAAATAACCATTTCATCTGGCCCCTACTGTGTTTAGATTTTGTGATGGTTAATTGACAAAGGGAAGGCAGTCAATATAAACCAGAGTGGAATACGTTGATGTAATATTTAAGGATAGAATCCAAATGATTGGGAGACAATATTGTCATCAGTGTTTTAAAGCTTCTTTTGAATATTTATCCTGGTGCAAAATAAAGTAAATTCTACAACCCTGCATTTCTACCTGGAAGGTATGCTTAAGGGTATAGGTCAAAGCATCTCTGTTACAGGGTTAAAGAAAGAGATACAAACGTCTCTTTTGTGAACTCAACATGCCCTGAAGTGCTTTGTAGTCAGTGGAGTACGTTTGAAATATTTTATTGCAGGAAACATGGCAACCAATTTGTGCCCAATAAAGATTGTACAAATGACCAAGTAATAATCACTGGATAATCTGTTTTCATGATCTTATTTGAGGGATAAAAATTATCCTGGAAAGTAGGGAGAAGTTCCTTGCTCTTAAAAAAAAATGTAATGGAGTCATTGGGGTCTGAGCTGAGAATGTGTTGCTGGAAAAGCACAGCAGGTCAGGCAGCACCCAAGGAGCAGGAGAATTGATGTTTCGGGCATGAGCCCTTCTTCAGGAATCATTTGGGTCTACCAAGACTGTTTATAGGACCTCAGGTTGAGGCTTTATCCTAAATGGTATCTCTGGCAATGCTGCATTCACTTTGAGATATGAATTCTTAGGCTGAGGCTTCAAAGAAGTACAAAGAAACTCTCAAATGATAATCATTGAGCAAACACTGACACTATATTCCTGTTTCTCACTGTTCATTTGAATGTGACTCCCAGCTGGTAACTTGATGTCAGTGATTCCATTCTTGGTAGCTGCTGCTACTTGCATTTTCATCAACATCTTGTCATTGGTACACATTGCTGCTACTGGGTGGAGCATTAGAGGAATTCATAGGCCTAGCTTGCATTCAGATTATAATAAATGCCCATATTATTTTTTTCTGTTATGTCTCACCATATAAAGAAAACCTGCAGTAGTTTTCAGAAGCTGTGATGATCACATGATGTACATTCTTGTCTGGTGCTCAGTCATGACATGAGTGATGCAAAGAAATAATTTTGTTTTATTTTTTAGATGAGAAAACAGCTGGCTTAGATTGTGGCAACATTACGAATTGTGGTGATAAATTGGTTGAAGATGGGTGCCTCCATGTGATTTCATTGGGGTCTAAAGAAATCATGCTGCAAGTTTGGGCTGATTTGAACATAGGTGGCTTTATATTCAGGTAGAGTACTGAATGAAGATAAATATAATACAGGATGTCTGTTTCTATTATCAATATGGGTGAAAGAAATTTGCTGCTGTTATAAAAACATTTCAACACATTTTAATTAATTCAGCAATGGAAATTTAAAAATATTTGTGGATTTAGATCACTTTGACTGAATTATATTCTTCTAAAATGTTTAGAGCTATTTTTCTTTATAAAGCATGTGGTATTAGTTCCCTAAGCAAATTTGTGCTTCGTGGAAGTGATCTGTGTTAGGACAGATAGCAGTGTGGAACTTAAACTCAAATTGGCCTGCCACAACAGATTACAAAATCCATATTCCAGTAAGCACAGTTAAAATTAGTACCAACCATTTTAAATTCATTTTTATTTTCTTGCTGACCTGAATACCCATGCAGTGTGGTTAATTTCTCTTTCTCTATGGTTTTAAACAGAGTTCATTTATTACTTTGTTTCTGACTATAACGTGCTATTCTAGCAATGAAAATTATGGTTCATATATTGTATAAGCTTAATGGCAATAAGGGTCAGTCAGAGGTTGTGGATTCAAGCCTCGTTCCAGAGACTTTGAACACAAGATATTGTGTTGTATTGAGAGTGTACTGCACTGATAGGGCACCATTTTTTGGATAAGATGTTATACCAAGTCTCCCCTTTCAATCAGATATGAAAGATTCCACAGCACTTTTTCAAAAGAGAACAAGAGTGGTTTCCTGGCCAATAATTATTTCTTAACCAAAATTATTGAAGCAATTTATTGGCTCATTTTATCATTGCTTATTGTGGAAGCTTGCTGTTTAAAAATTGGTTGACAGGTTTCCAACATGACAATGGCTGCACTTCAAAAATACTTAATTGGTTGTAAATTGCTCTGAGAATACCTTAAGATGTGAAAAGCTTGATATCAATATAATATTTCTTTAAATTATACATTGCAATTTCTCAATTACTAAAATTACTTGCTTCCTGTAGAATTTGCATTGATCCAAATGATGACTTGAAAGCAGGCCTGCTAGCACAAGCTGAGTCACAAGAAAACATTCTAACCCCAGGAAAGTGGCAGCACTTGGCATTAACCTATGTCCAGCAGTCAGAAAATAAGTGTATCCATGGCAAGCTTTCACTTTGGATGTCTGGACAAAGGTATGTATGTCTGGTCCTCTATACACAGCTTATGAAATAATTATGAACATCCATTTGATCACTACCTTGATCTTCTAAATTTAAAAAATTATTTTGAGATGAGGAATTACTAGTAAGGCCAGAATTTGTTGCTCATAATAATACAAAGTGTCTGATTTTTGTTTATTTTAAGTTTGGATGTTTATTAATGACCTATGGGCTTTCTGTGTATTTGATGTTAATTATTAACTTGTAAGTATTTCTGTAGCCACAGTATTTCTTTTACAGCTATCTCTGTTATCGATCAAAATATATCCAGCAGATATCCTAGACCTTAAATACTACTAGTATTCAAAGGCAAGTGTAAGGTATTGTATTCCAGATGTGATTTGATTGGTCCACGACGAGACTTTAAGCAAAACACACTTTATTCTTACAGCATAGTTAAAATACAAACAAAAGAAAGACATGGCATAACTTTAACTCTACTGAAATACTTAACAAAATGATACATTATTTAACTACTAATCATCAACTTTTCCAATATAGCAGCATCCTATAAACGCATCCATGGTAAAGGGGAGTATGTAGAAAAATAGATTTATCTTTGAGTAAGGAGTTAGTCAAAAACAGAAGTGCTGGGACAAAACACTGAATAGATTACTTGAAGCTGAGTACGTTCAAGTGCAGGTGTATGTTTGCTCCAGCAAGAAGTTATCACTGTCTCCAGTCTAGGTATTAACATCATATTTACCTTGCATCTACTGATGTGTTAGGAAAAGATGTTTCTTCTGGTTTGAGTACTCTCAAAGGGGTACTTTAGGGTATAAAGGATTTTTGGGGGGATTTGTAAAGGAATGTTTTGAGATTAACAGAATTATATTTTTGTGTATTTTAAATTCTTTGGATTTGTGTTATAGGTAAATAGCTTGGTTTTTTTTATTTTTAATTTGTTTGCTTAATGAAACTATTTGTTTTAAAACAAAATCTATAACATTGTGCGCTTGTGCTTCAACGAGAGACCATCTTGATGATACTAAAACACAATAAAATATAATTTTTCAACCCAGGTTTCAGTCTGGAATCCAACTTATCCAGTAGTAATATAAGTTGGATCATGGTACCATTCCTGATTGCCCTTGAGCTGAGCAGCTTGTGAGGCCATTATGTCGGATAGTCAAGAATGAAACACATTGCTGTGGGTCTGAATTCACATGTAAGCCAGACCACGTAAAACTAGTGGATTTTCTTCCCTCAGACATTTGAGTTAGATGGGTTTTATGACAATTGATGGTAGTTTCATGGACTCCATTTCTGAAGCTAGTTTTCAATTTCAGGTTAATAATTGAATTTAAATTCCATCAGCTGTTGTGATGTTGAAGACCTTGTTGTAATGATATGAGCATTAAATCAATCCAGTCCACTGAAGTAATTAGTTCTACCTATTAAATGTTATACTGATTTGAATTCATTTCACTCTTAACTATCTAGGAAAGCATACGTTTGCTCTCCATAACCCATTGCATGGGAATTTCTGAAGTTTTCTTCTGATTCACTTATACTGGCTTGATGCAACGCGGGAGCATATTTGTTGTACTTCAGTTCTCAACAAATAAGCAGAGATATGCCATCACTTTTACAAATTGAATTCTATTCTTGAAGCCACTTCTATATATATTACTGCATTCAAAGAAAATAATGAGGTGTTTGAAGGTATGGTTCAAGATGGTGATATCACCAGAATGCTTGAAGTTACAAGGATTTCATAAATGTAGGTTTGTTTTCCTTACAGAAGAGAATTTTATGGAGAGATTTTAAAATCACCAAGGATTTTGATAGGGCAAATATGTAAAATTGTTACCACTGACAGAATGGTCAGTAAGCTGAGGGAACAAATTTAAAATAATTGCCTAAAGAACCATATGAAGAAGAATTTTTTTTCACAAGTTGGTTACGGTATGGAAAGCACTGCTTGAAAGAATGGTAGAAGCAGATATGGCAGTACTTTTCAAAAGGAAATTAAATGAATAGTTGTGGGGGAAATGTTTCGGGAATAGGGAAGTAGTGCAGGTCAATGGTGCTAAATTAGATAACCTCACTAAAGCAATAGCACAGGGATAATAAGCTATATGGCCTTTTTCTCACTGTCAATTGTAAGCGCTGTCTCTTACCATTTTGTTGTGCTTTTTAAAATTGTGGGTTGAAATAAGAGGGAATGAGTTTTAAAATCAATATTTTAAAAGATTGCTGTATGTTTTGAAAAACTAGTAACCTGACAGTCATTTAACAGTAATTGAAGGTGAATATTTTCAGACAAACTGGAGCGGTAGGGTTGTTTACAGATAGAGTTTTGCTCAGCAACACGAAGTTGATTTGACTATGACGATTGACTTGTTACCATTAACTTTTGTTTGGTAACAATTATATAATTGATTCTCAGATGACTGAACAGTTGGGAACAAGATGTCAGGATACCACCATTTGACCAGGAGTTAGTAAATCTAGAGAAAACTCATTTATCCTTCCTGTAAGAGTTATTGTAAGTTGTGACTTTCAGTTGATAGGTCAGAGACCTTTTATCAGTGAATCAACCACCTTGTGCCTCTTGCAAACCAATGGAGAGATTTAGAAAAAGAAGGCCGAAATAGAAATGTTCTGATTTAATAAGAACTAACTGAACAGATCTTGCGAACAAAATCTATTGAAGTGTTTTACCAGTTTTCCCTCCGTTCATGTTTCCTCCCTATCTATGTCTATCTGTCAGTATGTAAGGACGTGTTTACAAAAGGATTAGAATTTTAATCAGTTCTGTTACTGATTGATGGATTACAACTGTTTGTTTGGTGATTATATTCTAATTGTTTATACTAAATAATAGTTCTTCTTAAGTACAGGAAAATGGTCTGTGCTTTCAGCCAGGGTCCAGAAATTGATTAACTTGGAGAATTTTGTGTTCTACTTTAAAAATCTAACTTTTGTGATGATTTGTGGAATAGCAGAGCTTAATTTCCAGCATTCAACCCCAGTGAGTTGTGACAAAGTTTGGCGTCTCATCCAGGATTGTTTTAAAACACAAGCAATGAGACGAATGTAAATTAGCTCGCTGAGCTTGAATGTTTGTTATCAGACATTTCATCACCATACTAGTAACATTAGAGAGAGTATCTGGTGAAGTGCTGATGGTATATCCTGCCTCTCTATTTATAGGTCTTGGTTTCTTAAGGTGAGTGATGTCATTTCTGTTTTTTTAAAGGGAAGGTAGATAGGGTCTAAATCAATGTGTTTATTGATGGAGTTCTAGTTATAATGCCATGCCTCTAAGCAATGTGAATTTGGTTTGGTATTAGTAAAATACAAAGGTGAAGGCATGCACCAAGTTCTATACTGCACTTAAGGCATGGTTCTGGAAACAGCAAAACATTCCTACAGGTAGCAGAGTTGTTCCAAGCAGTCTTAAGGAAATTATCAAAACCTAGAATGTTTGACTTGATTAGTAAACTGGACGTAACATTGTCTGGCAGAGCCAGAAAGGCAAGGGTATTTAAGGTACCAGCACAGGACTTAGAAGAAATTCAAATGAGGGCAAGTATTTTGGGTAGTGACTTATCAAAATCAATAATATTCAGTTACAATCAAAGCACCTTGAACATGAGACAATGAAGAAACTGGAAATGACAAAAAAGAGACCAAGAAAAAAAAGGACAGAAAGATGGCGTGGAATGGAAATGAAAGAATTAGAATTTGAATTGCAAATAGAATGTCAAGCAAGAGACCATAAATATAATTTTAAAATGATGCAGGTGATGCAGAAAATGGCAGATGCACAAGCAGGCCTTGGAGGGGAGAATCTGAGTCATAATTTAAGGTCCAGTGAGGTAATATTTAAGTTTGCATAGGTCCTGCCAAATTTTACTAAACAGACGTGGCGGTATTCTTCATGTAATTTGAGAAAATGGCTAAAGAAATGAATTGGGTTAATGAGGGCTGACATTGCCCACGCAGAAGAAGTTGGCAGGTAAAGCATTAAATATTTATGCTTCACTGTCAGATAAAGTTTCATGGGATTATGACACTGTAAAGGAAACTATATTGGCCACGAATTAGTAGTTCGTGAGGATTATAGGAAGGGTTCTGGGTTGAGGAAACTGCTGGAGCAGTCTATATTAAATCTGAAAGAGTTATGCAATATAATTTTGTTGTGGATAGACTGTTAAAAACTGAAACCATGTGTTAGCTGTTAGGGAGGTTATTCTCCAAGAGGAAGTTTAGGAAGTTGCTTCCTTCTCAAATAAGAATCCTTGTTGAGGACCTAAGGATTGCAGCTGCAAGACAGACATCAATAATAACTGATGATTGAGTTAATCCATAAAATAAAACCCTTTTACTTCCACCTTCATAAATTTGAAAGGGATAGAAGATGAGAGAATGAAAGGGGGCAAGTGGCCAAGGTACGAAATAGATGACTGGTAATGTTCCAAGGTCATCTCAGATCAAAGAGAAAGTACTGACTTGGAGACACCCCCTCAGACTATGAATGAAGAATGGATGTGATTTCATCAAATACTGGAACTACTCAGATATTGTAAGGACGCATTGCAAGTAGCATGTTCCTATGGGAGGGCATATAGGAATACAGAAGGTGCAGGCATTGGTAAACATGTAATTCATACAGCTAGTTGTTCAAAGGTGCAGTGAAATTATTTTTCCACTCATTGTGGACTGTCCATTGAAATGCAGTCTGACCAGAGTTCTAAATGTGCCTGAAATTTTCCAGGAAATGCTTAGTAGTTGAGGAGGGTGTTAAAGCAACCAAAATGTATAGGGAGAAAGCATGAACACATTATTGAGTTTGATGAACAGCCATTAAAACATTGAATGGCAGAAGAGGCTTGAAGGGTCAATATGCATATTTTCAATGTCTGTATTTCTATCATTAAGAATACAGGGCACTTTGAAGAGGTACCATCAAACTCTTAAAGCCATGAATAAGGCATACTGTCATAAATGCCCACAAAATTGGGACAAAAGATTACATTTCTTACTATTTGTTACTAGACATTCCTCAAATCTACTGACTGCATGGTCATGAGTTTAGAGGTTCATTAAAATTGATTAGAGAGAAGTTCTTGAACAAGAAAGAGAATCTTCAATACTGGCTCTGTATCCAACCTTCTCGAAAGACTTGCAGGAGCAAGTATAAGAACAGGAACATGTAGCACAGCAACATTTGAAAGTTTCACAGGTGAAAATGAAAGATAGAAGGTGGAAGGTGAAATATCAGTACCTTTACAAAAGCAAACCTCTGAAAGTGTAATTCAGTGGTCCATCCAAAGTAGTTGTGATGGTTAGTGAGATAACGTGTGAGAAAAATATTCCTGATCATAGGAAAAACAATCTGTTATGTCAAAGGTATTATACAATGGAAGAGGAATAAAGAAGTACAAGTTGTCAGGTGGTAAGAATAGTGGAAGATGGCAGATATAATCTCTTGAGGTAGGAGAGGAAGACAGTTCTTTAAGTAATCCTTCTACTCATCATTAGCAATCATTTGCTAGTGAGCATGACCACTTGGTTTTGAATCCTTCACCTTGGGGGAAAAAACTCATTTCTATCTACCCTGTCTATACCCTTCATGATTTTGTAAACCTCACTCAGCCTTTCTTCATAGCTAGCATGATCCATACCAGGCAACATCCTCGTAAACCATCTCTCTCCTTCTCCAAAGCATCCACATCCTTTTAGTAATGTGGCGACCAGAACGGTACATGGTATTCTAAATGTCTTGTACAATTTTAACATCACCTGCCAGCTCTTATACTCAATACCCCATCCAATGAAGGCAAGCATACCATATGCCATCTTGACTACTCTATCCACCTGTGCAGCAACTTTCAGGGCACAATGAACCTGCGCTCCCTGATCTCTCTGCTCATCAACTTTTTCCAAGGTTCTTCAGTTCATTGTATAATTTGCTGTGGAATTAGAATTGCCTAAATGCATCACCTCATATTTGTCTGGATTGAACTCCACCTGCCACTTTTCCGCCCAACTCTCCAGTCTATCTATATCCTCCTGTATTCTTGTGCTTTCTGCTACTCCACCAATCTTCGTGTCATCTGCAAACTTGCTGATCATACCAACAGTGCCCTCTTCCAGATCATTTATGTATATCATAAACAACAGTGGTCCCAGCACTGATCCCTCTGGAACACCACTGGTCACCTTTCTCCATTTCGAGAAACTCCCTTCACTACTACTCTCTGTCTCCTGTTGCTCAACCAGTTCTATATCCACCTAGCTAGAATACCTTGCACACCGTGTGACTGCACTTTCTTAATTAGTTTACCATGGGGAACCTTATCAAACGCCTTACTAAAGTCCATGTATATGACAACAACAGCCCTTCCTTCATCTATCAACTCGGTCGCTTCCTCAAAGAACTCTATTAAGTCGGTAAGGCATGATCTCCCCCGCACAAAAGCATGTTGCCTATCACTGATAAGCCCATTCTTTTCTATGTATGAATAGATCCTGTCCCTCAGTACCTTCTCTAGCGACTTTCCTACAACTGACATCAGGCTCACTGGTCTGTGGTTACCTGGAATATCCCTACTACCCTTTATACAGGAGGACAACATGAGCAATCTTCCAGTCCTCCTGCACCTCACCTGTGTTTAAGGATGCCGGAAAGATACCTGTCAGGGCCCCAGCTATTTCCTCTCTCGTTTCCTTCAGCATCCTGGGATAGATCCTATCTGGTCCTGGGGATTTGTCCATCTCAATAACCTCAAGCCTACCCAGCACATCTTCCCTACTTATGTCAACGTGATCCAGACTAATCAAACTTTTATCTCTAATCTCAAGATTCATCATGATCCTCTCCTCAGTGAACACTGATGTAAAGTAATCATTCAGATCTCACCCATTCTCTCGGGTTCGACACCCAGCCTTCCTTCATTATCCTTTAGTGGACCAATCCTTTCTCTAGTTACCCGCCTGCTGCTTATATAAGAAAAAAAATGCTTTGGGATTAGTCCTTAATTCTGCTCGCTTAAGATGTTTCATGACCCCTTTTAGCCCAGCTGATTCCTCATTTAAGACTGGTTCTACTCTTTCGATATTCCTCCAGGGCCCATTCTGTTCTTAGCTGCCTGGACCTTAAGTATGCTTCCCTTTTCCTCTTGGCTAGTCGTACGATTTCTCCTATCATCCACGATTCACGAATTTTGCCTTTCCCATCCTTTGCCTTCAATGGGATGTGCCTATCCTGCACTATCTTTAACCTATCTTTGAAAGCCTCCCATAAATCAAATATGGACTTCCCTTCAAATAGCTGTGTCTAATCCACATTTCCCAGCTCCTGCCTAATTTTGATATAATTGACCTTGGCCCAGTTTAGTGCTCTTCCCTTAGGACCACTTCCATCTTTATCTACGAGTAGTCCAAAACGTACAAAATTGTGGTCACTGTTCCCAAAGAAATCCCCCACTGCAACTTCTACCACCTGTCCTGGCTCATTCCCCAATACCAGGTCCAATATGACCCCTTCCCTCGTCGGACTATTGACATACTGTTATAGAAAACTCTCCTGGACACTTCTTACAAATTCTGCCCCATCCAGACGTCTGACGCTAAGTGTATCCCAGTCAATGTTGGGAAAATTAAAATCTCCCATCACCCCTACCCTATTGCCTCTACATCTTTCCATAATCTGTTTACCTATTTGTTCTTCTACCTCGCTCACTGTTGGGAGGTCTGTCATTACAGCCCCAACAGTGTAACTGCACCCTTCTTATTTTTCAGCTCCACCCATAATGCCTCACAACCCGAGCCCTCCATAGTATCCTCCTTTAGCACAGCCGGGATATCATCCCTGACCAGCAGTGTAAGTTCACCCCTGCTTTTACTTCCCTCCCTGACCTGTCTGACGCATCTATATCCTGGAACGTTTAGTTGCCACTCATTGCAATCAGACGTCTCTGATTGCAATAACGTCATACTCCCAGACACCAATCGAAGTCCTAAGTTCATCTGCCTTACACACTATACTTAAAGTATATTAAAGTAGATGCACTTCAGGCCACCAGTTCTTTTGCCTTCATTTGCTCTCTGCCTGCTCTTCCCCTTATTAATGCTATCTTCATGATTCTTACAGTCTCCAGTTTCCACCTCACTGTTTACTTGTCTTCTCTTCTGGTTCCCAGCCCCCTGCCACATTAGTTTAAAAGCTCCCCAACAGCAGTTGCAAAATCTCCCCCAAGGACATTGGTTCCAGTCTAGTTCAGATGTAGACCATCCATTTTGTAATCATCCCATCTTCCCCAGAACTGGTCCCAATGTCTAACAAATCTGAACCCCTCCCTCCTGCATCATCCCTCAAGCCACGTGTTCATCCTGCCTATTTTATTTTCGTTTCTACGCTGGCTAGCACGTGGCACTGGTAGTAATTCCAAGGTCACTACTTTTGAGGTCCTCCTCTTTAACTTCTCTCTTAACTCCCTGAATTCTTCTTTCAGGACCTTATCTTATTTTTTGCTTATATTGTTGGTGCCTATATGCACCAAAACAACTGGCTGTTCACCGTCCCTGACCCGAGCATCTGGGAGTCTCGTTTTCAGCCACAAAACCGCCTATCTACTCCCCTTACAATAGAATCCCCTATGAATATGGCCCTACAAGTCTTTTTCCCGCCCTTCTGAATAGCAGTGCCCGCCATGGTGCCATGATCTTAGCAACTGCTTCGCTCGCCTTGTGAGCCATCTCCCCCAACAGCTACCCAATGATGTACTTGATTTGGAAGGAGATGACCACAGGAGACACCTGCACTGCCTTCCTACTCTTTTTCTGCCTTTTGGTCACCCATCCACTGTCTCCCTCAGCAATTCTAACCTGCGGTGTGACCAGTTCACTCAACGTGCTATCCACGACCACCTCAGCATTGCGGATGCTCCACAGTGAGTCCATCCGCAGCTCCAGAGCCATCATGCGGTCAAACTAGAGCTGCAGCTGGACATTCTTCTTGCAAGTGTCAGAGTCAGGGAAATCAGCCACTTCCCTGAGCTCCCACATCAAGCAAGAGGTACATGCTACAGGTCTGAAGTCCCCTGCCATTGTAAGCTTAGCTTTATATCAACTAACTAAAACCAAACAATGCACTTAAATATATGAAAAAGAAAGAAAAAGAAAAAATAAAAGCCTTATAGTACAGAGTCTTTTTCTTCCAGTTGTGGGGGGTGGGGGAGGGGAGGAGGGGAATGTGTGCGGGAGGGAGATACTACACTTGTAGTATCTTGGATTTAGCCACTGCCCAAATATATACTAAGTCCTTCCCGGCACACTCCTGGTCTCCACCTCCACTGTGCCTCCCGCTGCTCCTGGACAGGAAAAGTGGGAAAACTTACCCTTCCCAGCAGCCCTTGCTTCTCTCCACCTTCTCTCCTCGCCGCACTGTAAAAATGGAGGCCCAACTCCCGAGGTAAGTCCCTTTTTATGTGGGAAAACTTACCCTTCCCGGCAGCCACTTTTCTTAAATGTTGGCGTCACATTAGCCAACCTCCAGTCTTCTAGTACCTTACTATCGATGATCCAAATCTCTCAGCAAGGAGCCCAACAATCACTTTCCTAGCTTCTGACAGATTTTTAGGGTACACCTGATCAGGTCCTGGGGATATATCCACCTTTATGCATTTTAAGACAACCAGCGCCACCACCTCTGTAATATGGGCATGTTTCAATTTGTCACCATCTATTTCTCCACATTCTATATCTTCCATGATCCAGCTTCATAGTAAACACTGATGCAAAATACTTGTTTAGTAGCTTCCCCCATCTCCTGCGGTTCCTCACGTAGGCTGCCTTGCTGATCTTTGAAGGGTCCTATTCTCTCCCTGGTTACCCTTTTGTCCTTCATGTATTTATAAAATCCCTTTGGATTCTCCTTAACCCTATTTGCCAAAGCTTATCTCTTGTCCCCTTTTTGCCTTCCTGATATCCCTCTTAACTATACTCCTACTGCCTTTATTCTCCTCTAAGTATTCACTCGCTCTATGCTATCTATATCTGACATATGCTCCCTTCTTTATCTTAACCAAACCCTCAATTTCTCTGGTCACCCAACATTCCCTACACATACCAGCCTTGCCTTTCACCCTAACAGGAGCATAATGTCTCTGAATTCTTATCTCATTTTTGAAGGCTTCCCATTTTTTTCAAATGTTCCTTTACCTGTAAACATCTGCCCTCAATCAACTTTTGAAAGTTCTTGGCCTTCCTCCAATTTAGAGCTTTAACTTTTAGATCCAGTCTATCCTTTTCCATCACTACAGATGAATCTTAATTATCCGAATATCAATTATCCAAATTTCGGATTATCCAAAGGAGATCTTAAGGTCCTGATACAAACATTATGTCAAAGAGTTGTTTCAACCTTGATTGTGTCTTCTGTTTACAGGTACAATGATTAAAAACTGACTCACTGAAACACTGCCGAGAACAGTCCTATATAGTCCAGGCACCATCTCAAAATGACTACACCGTCCCCTGCCCCAGTTTCCCTGAAGTTCTACACAGGGGTGAACCCTAAACCCCCCTTCCCCAGATAATCTCTCCAACATTGTCCTGTACAGGGCAAAGGTGGAACCTGTCAAAATGTTGCAGGAAAAATTTTGCGCACGCGTTATTTGAAGACTTACTCCACAAAGGCAGCAGCAGTCTTACTATCGGTGTACAATCTGGCTGCCCTGGGGGTTGGGGACGGAGGTGGGTCAGCCAGGGTGGGTGTTTGGAGGCAGATTGGGTGGGGGGGGGGGGGGGGGGGGGGGGGAAGAGAGGGGGGTGGGAGCTAGTTGGCCGGGGCAGGGGCGAGGACTGGGATCGGACAGTGGGTTGAGGTGGGCGGGTTTGGGTAGTTGGAGGTGGGGGTTGCGGGGTGGATGGAGTTGGGGGGGCCAAGCATCGGACCCGTGTGCGATGTGCTGCTGCTTAGTCTCCTGAACAGGGAACAGACTTACCAGAAAACTGAGTCCCAGAGGAAATCAGTTAACCAAATAATCAAATATCCAAATGAAATAGTGCCTGCCCACCTCTTTTGGATAATCGAGGTTCCTCTGTATTTTAAAACACTCAGAATTTTGGTTGCTGGCTCCAAGTTGCTCCACCACTGGCACCTCAGTCACTTGCCCTGCCTTACTTCCCAAGAATATTGGAGAAGAGGGGAGGGGAGGCCTATGTACAATCCCAATCAGGTAATCATCCCATTCTTATCTCTCAGTTCCACCCAAGTAACTTCCCTGGAAGTATTCCCAGGAATATTCACCTAAGTACAGCTGTACTGTTATCCCTTAATCAAAGACAACTCTTCCCCCCTCCCCCACCCCCCCAGTACCATGTTCCTAACCATGCCCTGAGTTCACCTGTCTTCCCTGTTAGACATCTTGCATTGAAATAAATGCAGTTTAATTTACCTTTTTCTGTACTTTGTTCCTGCCTGCTCTGACTGCCTGACTTGCTCCTTTTCCCAATTGTACCAGACTGAGGCTGATCTTTGCTCACTATCTCCCTGAGTCCCACCCCCCCCCCCCCCCCCCCCCCCCCTTACTAGTTTAAAACTTCCCGAGCAGCTCTAGCAAATGTCCCTGCCAGTATTTTATCCCCCTTCCAATTCACATGCAATTGGTCCTCCTTCTACCCCAGAAGAGATTCCAGCTTATTTTTACCCTCACTAGCTCATAGCAACAGGAGTAGTCCAGATATTACTACCCTCGAGGACTTCCTTCTTAAATTTCTGCATAACCTCCTATATTCTCCCTTCAGAATATCATCCTATTTCCTTCCTGTGTTGCCAGCATCTTAACGTAGATGAGATGGAGAATGTTGATGAATTTCAGTGGACAACTGGCTTCTGACTGGGTCTTCCAAAGTTCTTCCCGATTGACTGAGTCAAAATTCTTGATCAGATTGATTAATGGGTGGTGGTGTTTCTGGCATTTCTTCTGGTGTTGCTGGGAAGAGCAAATTCGACGGTTTGTTTGGAAGCTGCGCTGGTTGCAATTTTAGGGAAGATTTGTAGTTCAGGTTGTGGATCAGGTTGTAAGTTTGCTCGCTGAGCTGGTGGCTATTTTTTAGATTAGATTCCCTACAGAGTGGAAACATGCCCTTTGGCCCAACAAGTCCACACCAACTCTCCGAAGAGCAACCCACCTTGACCCATTCCACTACATTCACCCCTGACTAATGCACCTAACACTACGGGCAATTTAACATGTGTTCCTAGACATTTTGTCACCATGGTAGGGAACATTATCAGTGAGCCTCTGGTGAAGTGCTGGTGTTCTGTCCAGCTTGTTATTTGTGTGTCTTGGTCTGTTGGGGTGGGTGATATCTCTTCCGGTTCTTTTTCTGAGAGATTGGTAAATGGGGTCCAAATCGATAGGTCTGTTAATGGTGTACCAGTTTGAAAGACAGGCATAGAAGAAGACTCGAGCCATTCCACACCCAAAACTTCCTTAACATCAAAGATACCAAGGTAGAAGACAACAAAATCATGGTTTCCTTCAATGTGATGGCCCTGTTCACATCAATAAACATCACTCCAGCCAAAGAAATACTAGCCTTACTGCTAGACAAACCAAGGACACAATCACCTGACAGCATCAACTCCATCAGCAAGGGCAGCATCCTCAAACTAGTATACCTGTGCCTCTCAACCCACTTCACCTTCAACGACAAGATCTTCAAACAAATCAATGGGATGCCTATAGGATTACCAATATCAGGACTCTTAGAAGCAGTTATGCAGAGGTTAGAACGAACAGCCCTTCCCATGATCCAGCCCAAGCTTTGCGTCTACTATGTGGATGACACCTTTTGTCATCACAAAATGCAACAAATTAGAAGAAACCCAAAAACGAATAAATAACATCCTTACTAGTATAAACCTCACCAAAGAGGAAGAGAACAACAACAGACTCTCTTTCCTAGAGTCACAGTAGAACGGAAAGCCGATGGAGAGCTGCAGGCCGGTATCTACAGGAAAACCATATATATTAAACTACAGGAACAATAGTTATGGGCGGCACAGTGGTTAGCATTGCTGCTTCACAGCGCCTGAGACCCGGGTTCAATTCCCGCCTCAGGCGACTGACTGTGTGGAGTTTGCACATTCTCCCCGTGTCTGCGTGGGTTTCCTCTGGGTGCTCCGGTTTCCTCCCACAATCCAACGATGTGCAGGCCAGGTGAATTGGCCATGCTAAATTGCCCGTAGTGTTAGGTAATGGGTAAATATAGGGGTTTGGGTGGGTTGCGCTTCGGCGGGTCGGTGTGGACTTATTGGGCCGAAGGGCCTGTTTCCGCACTGTAATGTAATCTAATCTAATGTAATCTAATCTAAAAAATCTAAAAAAAAATCATCCCAACACCCAAAAAACGGAGCTGCATCAGGACATTATTTAAACGAGCCACAACATACTGCAGCATTCAGGAACAGTGAGTACCCAATAAGTACAGCCCACCAATTCCTACACAACAGACCTAAACAAGAAGGCAACGTGCCCAGAGACCCTAGCCACCCTGCCATATATTAAAGACATCTCAGAGATGACAGTTAGACTATTCCAGCCCCTAGGCAACTTGGTAGCCCACAAACCACCCACCACACTGTAACAGCTTGTGATGATGTTCAAGGGCCCCTACCAACAACCAGCAGAACGAACGTCACATACAAAAGACCCTGCAAGGACTGCAACAAACATTACATTGGACTGATGGGCAGGAAACTAGCCATTAGGATACATGAGCACCAACTAGTCTCCAAAAGACATGACCAACTATAACTAGTATCCATATACACACATAGACATAAAGGGACACCAGTTTGACTGGGGCAATATAATCCAACCTTGGACAGGCTAAACAAAGACCTGCACGGGAATTCCTAGAGGCCTGACATTCATATCAGAACTCCATTAACAAACACATTGATTTGGACTTCATTTACCAACTTCTCAGATAAGGAACCAGAAGTGATATCACCCACCGTAACAGGCACATAAATAGCAAGTGGGACAGACCACCAGTGCTTCATCGGAGGCTCACTGATGATGTTACCTAGCCTGGTGATGAAATATCTGAGAACAAATCTACCAGCTCAGCGAGCAAACTTACAGCCTGCTACACTGGCTATCAGGAAGGATTTTCTCAGACTGGAAGAAAGTTCTTGGTGAGGATTTAGATGATTATCTTACCAACAATGGAGTGTGGGGAGATTCTTCATAAGTTCCCACGGTCAAATCCATCTCCTTACTAAAGGACGTTGGCAATGGTAGCATCCCATCGGCAAGGATTTCTTCAGCGTCCCAGATTTTCAGGAACAGTTGATCAAGAAGATGCATAGGCGAAAGTGAGGACTGCAGATACGGGAGATTAGAGTCAAGAGTGTAGGTGCTGGAAAAGCGCAGCAGGTCAGGCAGCATCCAAGGAGCAGGAAAATCGACATTTCGAGGAAAAGCCCTTCATCAGGAATAGTCTCTGCCCCCCCCCCCCCAAAATTTTAAATCGCTGCTGGAATCCTATTTACTGTCGTGGCTTTTCCAGTTTCATGAGTTTTATGGCGGCTTCTCTTATGCCACACCAGATGGGAGTCCACAGTCAGCTTTGGGGAATTGGGGGAGGTTTCTTCTCACCCATCCTTGCAAACGCTTATATGGCAGTTTAGGACGACTTTGAACTGCTCTGTCCATTGGCAGCTAATGTTTTCGCTGCCTCTCAAAAGGACTCCGTCCTTACTCTACTGCTTTGAGGCCAAGGGTGTTGAGTCCATATATTTGCTTGGCAATACTGAAGAAACCCTGGGTGTAGTGCTTATCAGCAAGGTGCTGCAGCACCTTAGATTTTTCAGCTCACCATTTGTTCTTGATTTCTCTTGTTCTTTTTTGTAACTGTCTTCCTTGTCTGATGAGTTCTCCTTGCCTTGCTGGTGGTGATGTTTTGCTAGGCATGGAGGGCTTTCCTCCTTGTGTTGACAAGGTCTTGAATGATGTGGCTGTTCATGTTGAACCAGTCTTGGTGTTTCCTGGTCTTGTAGCCGATAGCTTCTTTGCAGTGTGGGTGTCTTCAACTTATTCTGGATTTTCTCCATTCCATTAAAATGAACTCTCTAGAGATTTTGGTGATGGCATTGTTGCAAGTTCACTAGTCTGTTTGGCTGCTGGAATCACTCAACATTAAGAATTTTTCTGAACTGCTTCAACTGCAGATGCTTCTGGTGGCATTTGATGGACATTGGAGAATGGATAAGCTGGTGGTTTGTCCAGGAATCATCTTGCACTAGTCATCGCTTTGATAATGAGGGCATTCTTTTGATCAAACAATGATGTAGTAAATCATGTGCTGGTGCTTTGATCATGGATGCCTCCAAGAAGCCTTAAACTTGTCTTTTTGGTGGAACTGTGCTTTGGTGATGACCTGCTAGTATTCACACATTTGGTGAGTAGAAGAATCCCATTGGAGATGCTGTTGCTGACTCCTTCCTTTTCCAGTGGTTCCTTTCCAGAGTTGGATGTCCTTTCCAAACCTGATCTTGCAGAATGTTAATCAACCTTTAGAAAGTTGAAGGCACTCTTAATTAAATGAACCAGTGTTGGCCTCCTGATTTTTCAAGACCTTTCAAAATGGCAATTGATACTGCTGCTTTAGGGAGAGTTGCTGCCTTTTTAAAGGATCATGAGTCAGGAATAGAGATCCAGTGGAGTACTTTTCTAAGAAACTTAATCATGCTGGCTCAGTGGTTAGCACTGCTGCCTCACAGCACCAGGGTCCCAGGTTTGATTCCAGCCTCTGGTGACTGTGTGGAGTTTGCACATTCTCCCTGTGTCTGCATGAGTTTCCTCCAGGTGCTCAGTTTCCTCCCACAGTCCAAAGATGTGCAGGTCAGGTGAATTGGCCATGCTAAGTTGCCCATAGGTTAGGTGCGTTAGAGGGAAATGGGTCAGGGTGGGTTACTCTTCAGAGGGTCGGTGTGGACTTGTTGGGTTGAAGGGCCTGTTTCTACACTGTAGGGAATCTAATCTAATCGTTATTAGAAGTAGTATTAAAATAAATAAAACAAAAAACTGTAAATGCTGGAGATTTGAAACAAAACCAAAATTGCAGATTAAACTCAGCAGGTTTGGCAGCATATATGGGGTGAAATCAGACGTTTTAGGTCTGGTGACTTTTCAGCAGAACTACTGATTTTGTTTTTTAATTTCCAAAGTAATACTATACTGTAGAAAGAGACACTTCGGTGGTGACGTCAGCTCTTTGACAATTTGAAGTCAATAGCAAGCAAGTATTTAATGTAAAGATTATTTGCATTGCATCTGCCATTACATTATCTTTTCAAGTATTGTCCTAAATGTAAAATTATGGAAAAGGTTGTAAATTGATGCAAGTCTTGCGTTTTGTTGTTCGTGTATTGCATGTTTGTGATGAAGCGAAGTTTTGAACTTGTATTTAATCATCTAAAGGGTGGAGGTGAGTTGGAGGTGTCTTTTTATAACTGTAAACTGAAATGAGAGAACTATAAGCACTGCCCCTGTACTCACGGGGGACACATTCCAAGACCTACAGTGGAAACCCGAACTCACAGATAAGAGTGAACCCATTCATTTAAATGGGAAATATACCTTCCCGGCAGACACCACCCTGGTGCTGGAACACTCCCTATAATATGTTTGGGCCATGGTAAACCGCAAGTAACTGAAACTGCAGAAAACGATTCCGCAGACTCGGCAGTTGTCCTGTATGTTTAAATTAATGTTCTAAAGGATTGCTGTATGTTTTGAAAAGCTAATAGCCTGACACTCATGGCAAGCATTGTTATGGACTAGACTAGACCCCTCTGAAAATATTCAGAAGGTAGTCCAGACTAACTTTTTCTTATTTTAAATGTAAATGTAGGATGTCGCTTTTCAGATGCAATTCAGTTGGTCAAACTATCAGATTTAAAGCAAAAGACACTTTATTCATATACTTTCGTTAAAACACAATGAAGGAAAGAAGGAATTGGATTAACGTAACTCTATAGGAAAAGTTAGAATAATAGATATAGTAATTATTACTAATGAACTGTTCCAATATAATAATATTCCAATCAACACAATTTTGGCAAAAGGAAAACTCAGAACCCAGATTGTCACATATACAACTCTCATAACAAGCAGAGAACCTTCCGCTTTTGGCTGTAATCAAGAGAGAGAAAAAGCTTTCACTACTTCAAGACCCTGAAAGCAACTACTGAAAGCTAAAGATTCTGGATCAGTGGGAGTTTGGCCAAACCCACTCAGGCTGCTTCTACTGTTCCAACTTTAAAAAGCCTCACTAGGTATTTACTGGCTTTCCAACTAGACTGCTCAGTGCCTCTGTCTTAAAACCCCTCTTCAAAAAAAAACAGAACAAAATAATCTCTTAAAGCCACAGCATAACTTGAGCAAGCAGTAATTAAAGATTAGTGTTTATAGATAAACTGGAGCTAAGGGTCTGTTTATAAATGGAGCTTTGGTTGTCAACAAGAAGTTGATTGGTCTCGTGTACAAGTCCTACTTCTTGGATGCTGCGTAAAGGACTGTGCTTTTCCAGTGGCACACTTTTTGACAGTTATCATTGGCCAAGGGCCTTTTGATTGGAAAAATGTGGTGCTAGAAAAGCACAGCAAGTTAGGCAGGAGGATCGATATTTCGGGCATAAGCCCTTCAGGTAATTGTTGGGGGAGCGAATGGGGTTTGAGGGTTAAATATGGGGTGGTGTGAGGTAGCTGGGAAGGTGGTAGGTAGATGAAGGTGGGGTTGGTGGTGATAGGTTGGAGAGGAGGGTAGAGTGGATAGAAAGATGGACAGGTAGGATGGTGCTGAATTGGAGGCTGGATCTGGGATGAGGTGGGGGAAGGAGAGATGAGGAAACTGGTGATGTCGACATTGATCTGATCTTCCTCTAGGTATCCGGTCACTTGGATTTGGCAGTGGAGGCGGCCAAGGACTTGCATGAACATCTTTGGGACCCACGCAGCAAACAACCCCACTGCCCTGTAGTTGACCACCTCAATTTCCCCCTCCCACATGCAAGTTCTTCACTGCCAAACCCAAACCACCTGACGCCAAGAGGAAGAATCCCTCATCTTCCCCCTTGGGACCCTCTAACCACACAGCATCAATGTCAACCTCACCAGTTTCCTCATCTGCCCTCCCCCACCTCATCCCAGATCCAACCCTCCAACTCAGCACTCCCCTGTTTAAATGTCCTGCCTGTCCATCTTCCTTCCCACCTATCGGCTCCCCCCACTTGCATCTACCACCACCTTCCGAGCTACCTCACTCCCACCCCATATTTACCTCTCAACCCCCATTCGCTTCCCCAACATATACCTGATGAAGGGCTTATGCCCGAAATAACGATCCTCCTGCCTAACTTGCTGTGCTTTTCTAGTGCCACATTTTTCCAATCAAAAGGCCCTTGGCCACCCTCCTATATATCTCTCAGTGCCTTCCCCCCCCCCCATTCCTGATGAAGGGTTCATGCCCAAAACATCGCATTTTTTTTGTTTTGCTCCTCGGATGCTGCCTGACCTGTTGTGCTTTTCCAGCACCGCACTTTTCAACTCTGATCTCCAGCATCTGCAGTACTCATTTCCTCCTAAGGACCTTTTGATGGCTAGCAACAATGTGATTAGTTCTCAGAAAAGTAAAAAGCTTGGGTCTGAGAACAACATACAGAGAAACTATCAGATCTTCATACAGTCAGGAGCTCTCTCCATTCGCAGCAGTAAGCCACTTTAAACTTGACAAAAGGGTTATCTTTTCCTCAGTTCCACTAAACTAAGACATTTGATAAGTCAAACACTTGGTGAACCAGCTACCTTGTGCATCTTTCAAAAGAATGGGCAAGAAGAAACCTTCTTATCACCGAGAACCTAATTAACAGAACTTGTGAACAAAGACAACAATACTGTTTCCAATTTTCCTTCTGTCATTGTTTTTTTTTCCCCCACTGCGTCTGTAGTATGCACATGTAACGAGGTGTCATAAGAGCATAGGATCACAAGTGGATCATTCAATCCCTCCAGCCTGTTCTGCAAGTCAATAAGATCACGGCTAATCTGTAGTCTAACTCCATGTACCTTTCTTAGGTCTACATCCTTCAATATCTTTGCTTAACATGAATGTATCTTTCTCAGATTTAAAATTAACAACTGATCCAACATCTACTGTTTGTGCAAGAGACTTCCAAAAATTGCTCTCTCCTGAATAGCCTGTCCCTAGTTCTCAGACTATGGCCACTAGTTTGAGAAACCCCAACCAATGGAAATAGTTTATCTTGATCTACCCTGTCTTTTCCTGTTAATATTTCGAAGTCTTCAATCAGATCACCCTGTAACCGTCTAAATTCTAGAGAAAACAGGCCTAGTTTTTGCAATATCTCCTTGTAACTGATTTTTTTTTGTAAACCTACTTTGTCCTCCCTTCAAAGCTTTTATATCCTCAAGATTTGGTGCCCAGATCTGCTCTCAGTACAGTAAGTAGGGTCTAATTAAGGTTTTGTGTAACCGCAGCAATAGTTCTGCATCCTTGTATTCCAATCTTCTAGAAATGAAAACCAACATTCCATTAGCTGCCTTGATGATTTTCTGCGCTTATTCATGACACTTTAAAGGTCTCGGAACCTGAACCCCTAAGTCTGTTTGGACATCCACAGTAGTTTATTCCATCTTTTTAGATTTTTAATAGTATTTGCCAATATTTATAACCCTTTTCCTGTGGGTAGAATAATCACTTCTAATATATAATAATTCCTGTCAAGTATAGCAATGTGTTCTAAAGTTCGGTTAATAGAGGAAGTTTTGAGTATTTTTGGAAAAAAAACTTTAAAGATGACTCTTGGAATAGCAGGCTTGATTTCCAGCACGCTACTCCAGTGAACGCCATCTATGCTTTTTACTGTTGATCTTTTGGTATCCAGCAGCTTCTACAATATCAATGTGATCCAGAGTGGGCACATCTCTAAGTGTTTGCAGTCAAGTAATTTTGAATCTGCGCTGCAAATATTGCACCACATTGGAGAAGGTGAAAGTTAACAAGATGTTTCGCTCCAGAGTCTCCCACCCCACAGATTAGGTAATTCACGATTGGTTTCTGATCAGGGACATGTGTGACTGCAAGTGAGGCAGGTATGAAGATTCAGGTGGTTGCAATTGAGGACCCTCCGCTCTAGCAATTGTCCCAACAGTTATGAAGTTCTTGCTAATCTTGTAGATTAGTGTGTGGCCTGAAGGGAGGATAAGTGAATTGACTACAGCACCTTAAAATAGGGAGCCAGTTGCCATGGTTGAGGGAGAGGTCATGGGGGAAGATTAACAGAGAAACTAAGGTCATAATGGTAATACATACTGTTCTCTGCAGCTGTGAAGTAGAAGGGGAGTAATCCAGTTGTCGTTATCTACCTTGTCCTATCAATGTCATTGATACTTAGAAAAGAGATATGGCTGGAAGCAAAATTAATTAGAAAGCAAAATATCCATGATAATCTTAAAATTATTATTTGACCTTTACAAACTGGAATAGGGCAATTAAAATCAAGAGTTAAATGTGGTGGCTCAAATATTGGTGTGATTGGAATGGGTTTTAGGGGCACTAATCCTGGTGTTAGGGTAGAAAAGAGCTGTTCTGGGGCAATAGGCTTCACTTGAACTGTGCTGGGACCAGTGTCATGGTAAACCAGATACCTAGGGCTGTAGAGGGGGCTTTAAACTAATTAGAGAGACAAAGGTTTGGGAGATACCAAAATAAATAAAGGGAGAAGATAAACTTCGAGGATAAGCTTGCAAATAATATCAAGGTGGACAGCAAAAGCTTTGTTAAATATTTGAAAAGGAAGAAAGAGGTCAAAGTTAATATAGGCCCCTTTAAAGAACAAAGCTGGGGAAATAATAATGGGAAGCCAGAAAATGGTAGAGGAGTTGAATAAATGTTTTGCGTTGGTGTTCACAGCAGAAGTACTAATAACGTTGCAAAAATGAAAGCATAATCAAATGCAGATGGACGAGAGAAGAAAGCACAAAAACTATCTCTGGTTGGGGGCTGCTGGTGCCAGTGTAACTATTCGGGCTAAAGACCAACAGGTGTCCTGGACCTGATGGCATATATTCGAGGTTATTAAAAGAAGTAATAAGAGAAATGATGGAAGCATTGGTGGTAATCTTTCTAGAATTGCCAGATTCTACAAAAGTTCTAAAGAACTAAAAAAAACTGCTAATGTAGCACCTTACAAAGGGAAGGAGACAAAAAAAAACTATAGGCCAGTTAGCTTAATTAGTTATTTCGAACATTACTGGGAATATGTTGGATTCTGTTATCAAGGATGAAATAGCAGGGTCATCAAGTATATTTGACTTTAAGATAAATTGATTTTTAACCAAGGTTTGTGGAGGAAAGGCAAGAAAGTGGAGTTGAGCATTATCAGATTAGCCAATATCTCACTGAATGATGAAACAAATTTGAATGTCCTATTTCTGCTCGTTTGCATTTCATTCTTGTGATCTATCACAGTCTTGGGATTTCTGTCATTCTTGTCCTGAGCCATCCTCTTCCACCCAATACAGAATTTTCATGTCCTGCCTTATGTCATTTCAAACTTTTTTGATGCAGGATACACATCACATAATATCTGCTTTTATTGACTAAAGTTCTTTCATGACAGAAACTGGTTCAAATATGTAAGAATTTAGTGAATCCTGCTGCGTTTCCAACAGTTTAGATGTTTCCCTGTACCCTGATCAAAAATACAGCAACAGTTTTTCTCTTTCCAGCCAAATGATTACGTGAATGCTCTAATTTAACTGAAGTAATGCACTAATAGACTAGTTCCTTTTGGTATAGGGTTTGGACCGATTCAATGATGTTTACTTGCAGAATGGAGAGCAATTGATTCTGAAAGATAATGAACCTAGCATGCTTGCACTGCTACTTACTGCGAGAGGGTTGCAAATTAAGGGTGAATATGGATACATATGAAGTTTATTAGTTGGCTGGTTTCAGTAGTGTGCCAAAACTGAATCAGTAGCAAACCTCAGAATTCCTTAGCTTTCTTTACTTTGGGTCAAACTTTACAATATTTTTAAAACAAGTAAACTGAACAGAAATCAAGATTAACATACTAAAGTGAATCATTTTTATGAATTCCTTTGAAAGACATTCTGATGAAAGGGCTGGTGTTTTTTTTAAAACTGAAAATAGAATAGTATAGTTAAAAACAGGAGGTGGGCATTCAGCCCCTGCTTTGGTAGCCTGAAAAAGCAACTTCCCTGATGCCATTCTACTCTTTCTCAGTGGTCCTGCAAGTTTTTCTCCTCTTAAGCTATTATCCAGTTCCTTTTTGAAATGCACTCTATCACACACCCAGGTTCTGGATTCCAGATCATGACCACTCATTGTTTAACAGAACGTTTTCCTCATGTCTTTGGTTCTTTTGCCACTCATCTTAGTGTCCATTTGATCCTTCTGCCATTGGGAACATTTTCACTAAATGCTTTGTTCAGATCTCTCCATTTTGAATAACTCGAGCAAATCTCCTCTCAAACTCCTCTGAAGTACAGTTGTAGTTTCTCTAGATATGTTCATTTGACTTAAGTCACTCATCCCTGGGACTACGCTCATAAACACTTTTTTTAGCCTGTCCGGTGTATTTGCATCCTTCCTAAAGCGCAGTGCCTAAAATGGACATGATACTGTGTCAATGTGGAGCCAATATTTTCTAAAGATTGTCTATAACATCCTTGCCTGTGGACAGCACAATGGGTCAGTGGTTAGCACTGCTGCCTCACAGCACCAGGGATCCAGGTTTGATTCCACCTGAGGCAACTATCTATGTAGAGTTTGCATGTTCTCCCCATGTCTGTGTGAATTTCTTCAAGGTGTTCTGACTTCTTCCCACAGTCCAAAGATGTACAGGTTAGGTAAATTGGCTGTGCTAAATTGCCCATAGTGTCCTGGTGGTGTTATTTTTTTCCTGAGAATCCTTTGCACTTGATGCAACTGCAACACACCACCCTCTGTGAACAAGCAAAAGTTTATTAAGCACAGTACAATACAAGCTTTGGAGAAACCCTGAACAGTCCTGCCATGCTTGTGAGGTGTGTCGAAACAGTCCTTCCTTTATACCAAATCTGTACATCACAGTTAGTAATGCCCACAAAAACCCCCAGCCATCCCCCTCGCATTCACATGCAACACAAGACAGCCCCTAGCCACTCCCTCACAGTCACATGCTACTGAAGACACAATGCAGTGACCACCTCACCTCCAGAAACAATGTAATGCAAATCATCCCTTTATGGACAGATCTGGTGTGAATTCTATTTTTTAACTACAGGGAGTAGTCAGAATTCCAACTTATTCTTATTGACCCTGACCCTAATTCCACCAAAGAGACCTGGATATTTCTGGCCCAGTGGGTTAGATGCATAAGCATGTTTTCGATTATAGATTTGATGTACTTTTTGTTCTTATTGATTTCTGAATAGGGGATGAAAATGTCAATACCTCTGAATGCAGTGAAATGGCCATGTAAATGGCTCTGGATAATAGGAGATAAATTGTAAGAAATTACCTTATCTGTAAGTCAGAGGCATCCCACCTTAACCTCAGGACATCAATTTCCTGTAGGTCAGCAGAGCAAAACAATTCTTTAATATCAGACTGGGATATGTACATTGGGCGTATTAGCCCGGAGCAGAACAGGGTTATGGGAGTGGTGGGGAATTCTGGGTGGGATGTTCTTCATAGGGTTAATGTGGGCTGAATAACCTGCTTCCACACTGTAATAATTATATGAACTGTATGCCTCTATTTAGAAAACTCAGAATCCCAACTATGATCATAACCACTTTCTTTGCGCTGTCATCTTCAATGATCTTTACACACAATCCCAGATCTGGTTCTACACCCTGTTGAGAATTGTATGCTTTATTATTATTGCCTTTCCCTGTTCATCCTACCAAATGTGTCTTTTTGATCTCTGCAGTAAATTTAATTTGCCATTTGTTCAGCTACTTCATTTGTCCTCTTGAAATCTTATCGTTATCCTATTATTTTTCAAAGTTTGCTATTGCCGCAAATTTTGAAACTGTTCCCTAATATGATTCAAAATAATTAATAAGTGAAGTAAAATAATTCCAGTACTGACACCTTGCATCCTGAATGTAGACCTTCCCCAGCTAAGAAATAACCCTTCACCACTACTATTTCCCAACATGAAGGAACAATGTATTCATGCAGCTCTTCTTCCTCTTCTACAGGCTTTAACTCTCCTTGCCAGCCTGTTATGTCACTGCTTATCAAAGGCCTTTGGAAGTCCATGTACACACCATGAACTTAGTTATCCATCAAGCACCTTTGTTGCATTATCATAAAAGGCAGTCAAGTTGCTTAAACACAATATGCCTTTCATAAATCCATGCTAGCTTTTCTTAATTAATCTATATTTATCCAAGTGACTTTGACTTGGGGTGTTATTTCTGAGTATTTTCCCACTACTGAGGCTAATCTGGTTGGCCAGTAGTTGGCTGAGCTTTTCCTTGATTTTATGTTATTCATCCATATTGATCCACCACCACGATAATTGTTAATTGACTGTAAATATATTGTACAAGGTGATCTATGTCAAGTATGAAAATCATCCACACATGGCTGTATAGAATCTGTACCTGCCTGAGTAGTTTTTCTAATGACTGAGGTGGCAAATATCAAAAGATTCATTGAGTCTTTTCAGTGATGGTTTTTTTTGTATTTTTCAGAAAGTCTGATGTGGCCTTGGATTATACTGTTCCTCGAAAGAGCAGCCTATCCTCTGACAGTAATAAAACTTTTGCAATGATTGGCTACAGTATGCCCCATCAAGAAGATGCAACTAGGTTGGCTGGAATTTGGAGTATTGGAAGCTTGCTTCTTTTTAATGGTAACAATTTAATAAGAACTTAACCTTTTCTACACTTTCTGTAAGTGTTTTTCACATAGTTGCATCAAAGTAGTTCCATGAAACAGGCTGTTTAGCCCATTGTCCATTTTGCCACTTACCCTCTAGACCAGTTATCATTGTTGTTATATTTACTGCCATCTATCCAAGTCCTTTAAACTCTTTTTTTTTTGTTTCAGTCATCTAATTTTGAATGTTGACACAATTTCTGTCTCAGGCAGCAAATATAATCATAATTGGAGCTGTTTTCCCTGGAGAGTCGGAGGCTGAGGGGTAACCTTATAGAGGTTTACAAAATTATGAGAGGCATAAATAGGATAAATAGACAAGTCTTTTCCCTGGGGTCGGGGAGTCCAGAACTAGAGGCCATAGGTTTAGGGTGAGAGGGGAAACGTATAAAAGAGACCTAAGGGGCAACTTTTTCACGCAGAGTGGTATGTGTATGGAATGAGCTGCCAGAGGATGTGGTGGAGGCTGGTACAATTGCAACATTTAAGAGGCATTTGGACGGGTATGTGAATAGGAAGGGTTTGGAGGGATATGGACCGGGTGCTGGCAGGTGGGACTAGTTTGGGTTGGGTTAGCTGGTCAGCATGGACGGGTTGGACCGAAGGATCTGTTTCCATGCTGTACATCTCTATGACTCTGTCTTAATTCAAACTTTTATCGATAGCTATTCACCTTGGGCTTAGGAACAGGATCAGTGGAGTTTTCGTAAAGGGAAACTGTTTACCTAATTTATTACAGGATTTTTTTGATGAAGTGACACATAAATTGGTTAAGGGGAAACCGGTAAATTGGTTTCCAAAAGGCCTTGCATAAGGAACCATCTAAAAGGTTCCTGCGAAAGATTACGGCACATGACATTCTCTTACCATATTAGCACAGATGAAGGAACTCTTATACACTTAATAGTAAGGTCCAGGGGAGTGTTGCTGAACAAAGACACATTTGAATTTAGGTTCATTTTTCTTTGAAAGTGGAGTTGCAGGTAGGTAGGCTTGGGAAAAAGCTTTTGATATGTTTTCCTTTATCAGTCAGATAGTCGAGTAGAGGAGTTGGGAGGTCATGTGACTGTAGCCCAACCCCCCCCCCCCTTCCCCCAATTCACCTAAACTCCAGTAAGTATAGATCCACTTAATCAAATCTGTCTTTATATGACACATGTGTCAATCCAGAAATTAGTCTGGTGAATCTTTTGGTGCACTACCTCTATGACAAGTCATTTTCCTTAAATAGGTAAGGACACATCCAGACGTGTGGTCTCACCAGGGCCCCATGCAACTGCAATACAATGACTTTAGTCCAACACTCTGACCTCCTTTTAATGCAGTTCAATGTTCTGTTTGCTTTCCTAATCGCTTGCTGTACCTCATTCTTGCTTTCAATGACTAGTATAAAAGGTCAACCAGTCCTTTTGTACATCAACCTTTCCTAGTTTATCATTTTAAATAGTACTCTGCCGTTCTGTTTTTGTTATTGAAGTGGACACTTTCACACTTAGCCACTGTATACTGCATCTGCCATTACTTTACTTTCATTTTACTTATCTAAATCGTCCAGAAGGCGATTTACATTGTCCTCACCATTCTCTGTTCTACCCGGTTTTGTGTAATCATCAAACTTGCAGATATTGTATTTGATTTCTTCATCAAAATCTTTGATATATATTGGGAGTAGCTGGGTATAAGCGCTGATACTGGCGGATACCTCTTTATCACTGTATTCCACTCTGAAAAAGATCCATTTATTCCTGAACTTACTTTCTTGTCTGTCAGCTAAATTTTAATCTGTGCTAAAATGTTACCACATACTTAGATTTTGTCCACTCACCTCTTATGTGGAACTTTATCAAAAGTTTTATGAAATGCATATAAACTGTATCCATTGGTTCTCCCTCATCTATTGTACTAGTTACATATTAAAAAAAAAACTCCAGTATGTTTGTCAAACTTCCTCAGTCAAATTATTCATGTTCCACTGACCATGAGCCCCTCATTAGTGTTTTGGGTGAATGGTCTTGTCAGAATGAAAACACAGGATTCATATTTGAATTCCACATTTTAAGTTGCTTTGATAGTGCGAATATAACTTCAGCATATACCATAATACATAGAAGCATTAAATGTTATATTTTAAATAGTCTCTACATAGATTTTTTTACCCATTTAATATTTTCCATGCGACCATGCACAAGGTGTCATGATGGTGTAGTGTTATTATTGCTAGACTACTAATCCAGTGATGTCTGGGGACATGAATTAGAATCCTGCCGCAGCAGGTGGTGGAATTTAGATTACATTTGTTTTTTTAAAAATCTGATGATACCATTGTCAACTGTCAGAAATTTCCATCTGATTCACTCATCTCCTTTTGAGGAAAGTAACTGCCATCCTTGGTCTGGTCTACATGTGACACCAGACCTACAGCAATGTGGTTGACTCTTAACTGCCTTCTGGAAGATTGTTAAATCCTCTGGATAGTTAAGGATGGGCAGAAAATGCAGGAATAGTCAGCAATGCCATATCCAATGAATAAAAAAAGTCTGAACCCTGACTGAGAAATTCCACTCACCCACCAAATTAGTATATTTTAAAATGTTTTCAATGGAATGCATTTGGTCAGTGTTATGGGAGAAAATGTGCAAATTCTTAATGAACCCAACATTGGAACAATAAACTATAAAGTTATATATTTTACTGTCTATACGCTGTTGTCTAATTATGCTAATTGATAAATCTCAATTACATTAAAGCTAAAGTACAGAGCATAATAATTAAGTTTTGTGGATTTAAACTATTTCCTTTCTCTGCAAATATTGATACTCAAATGTGCATTTTTATAACAGGTGCCAAGATCGGGCCGGAAGAAGCCTATTATTTATATGTCTGTGGACCTGATGTCACCACCATCATGCCCTGTAAATATGGCAAATTGCAAGCGAATTACTCGAAGTATGTTACCCTGGAGATTCTACAATGTGATCAGATTAGTGATTTTTTCATGAAATATAAAGAAGTGGACACTAGCCTTTTGGTGGTGAGTAGAATAGTCCTAACTGATTTGCTTAAATCCAGTGCCGAATGATATGCTAAATGTACAATTATTGGTTTGACTATTAGTTAAAATAAATGCCACCTTTCAAAATAATTTTTTCAATGCAGTGAGTTATGATCTTTAATGCACTGCTTGAAAGGGTGATGGGAGGCAAATTCCAGGGAATTAAGTATGTACTTGAAAATGAAAATGTTGCAGGCTGATGGGGAAGGGGCAGTTGAATTAACAGGACAGTTTTGTTTTAAGCAAAGGGTTTGCACAGGAAAAATATGCCAAATAGCCATCGTCTCTGCTCCAATTCAGAGGTTACTTTACCTAACTAGGTAAGGAGGTTTAGCTCGACATTGCTAATAATTCAGTTAGTTGAATTGGTTACCTCTGCAGACCCAGTATGTCCCAGGTTCTAACCATATTGTATGCTCTGTTAGGTGTTCTCCTTTGTGATGTCCAAATTGACACACTGTCTTCGAGGCATGGAGGGAGAAACTAACTGAGATAACTGTTGATTGCACCTTACAACTTCCTTTGGAAATATATAGAAATGTACAATACAAATAGGCCATTCAAATCTATAAATCTGTGCTAGTGTTTATGTTGCATGTGAGCGCCTTTCACCTTGCAACATATTCTTCTTCTCCTTTCTTCCTCGTGTATTGATTTAACTTCCCATTCAATGAATTTGTTGTTTGCCTCAACAATCTTGTGGTAACACACTTTCTAATTCATGTTTAGTTGTGATTTTCTTTTCCCCTACTCTTCTTAACTTTTGAACAGCTGCTCAAAAGTTATCTAGCTATACTCAGAGCTTCTGTTGGAGCCACAAATTTGATTGAGGCTGCAGACTGGTATCCTAGCAGTAGACTTGATTTTCTATGAGTAGTTCAAGTTTTGATTGTGGCCTTTGTGTAAATGGGTTACAGTTGAGTTTCAAATAACATACCTTAGAAAACCCCTTAGTATGTTACTTAAAGAGAAAAGAGAATTGGTGATGGAAGGCAAAATTCATAATCTTGTAACATTGTGATCTGAGCTTAATTTCACCACTAGAGGGTGCACTAAAATGACTACAAAGTCTCTCAATCCAGTTAATGTTGATATTTTGGTACCTGCTTATATGTGTGTCATTTGACATACCATCTGTGAGTACACCATGCTTGAGAGTAACAAATTACTTTGAAACTATTGTTCTCAAAACTTCCAAGTACTGGAATATCCCTCACCCCAGCCAGAGTTTTTGGTAGACTAATTGATCGAGCTTGATTTTGTGGTTACTTAATAACTCCATTATTATTGTGCTAATTAACTACCAAGATGTTAGAAACCAAACTAGTCAGACCTTGGAACTTGGCCATTAAATGGCTTGCTCGACCTCCCTGCCAAACACACTTAATGCTGTCTCTGCATATGCATTAATGAAACTAGTAAATAATTTCTGCTTCCTCCTGAGGATTTTGATGTGCCAGTTTTTAGTCAATGCAATTAATTTGATATCAAACATTACTGAAAGCACTTGATACTGAAAAAGATATTCAACCTGATAACATTCTGCCAATAATACTGAAGACCTGTGCTCCAGAATTGATGTATCTGTAGCCAAGCTGATCCAATACAGCTACAACACTGCTTTGTTCCTGACAATGTGGAAAATTTCCCAGGTGTGGATATTTTAATCTGTTCTGACATTTTATGAGCCAGCAGTGTAAGAGATGGAACTCTAACTCAGGCCCTTTGGTAGGGGTATTGCCAGTGAACCACAAAAGCCTGAATTGCATGGGTATATCCTGTCTGCAAAATTTAGGACAAATCCAATCAGGCCAATAACCATCCCATCAGTCTGCTTTTGACCGTCAGTGCAATCAAGTGAAACCATTTTTGAATGCAGTAGGAAGTCATTTGGTTCACTAATGTCCTTTTGGGAAGGAAATCTGCTATCCTCAGCTGGTCGAGTCTATATGTGAATCCGCACAGCAATATGATTGGCTCTGGAGTTGCCTAGCAAGCCATTCGGTTATATCAAACTGCTTTAGAAAAGTTTTGAAACTGTGCAGACAACCAGGCATTGACCTAGGAATTGGAAATGACAACAGCAAATCCCTTGATCCTCAAAGCCTGCCATATTAACATCTTGGGCTTATGTCAAATTTGGAGGAATTATCAGAAAAGTAATAGACAGTTATAGTTATCTTGTAAGTTATCTTCATAGGCAATGACTCAGAAATCAGCAAAGCCATCCTCAACATTAATTCCAGGTGCATGATGTTTCATGGTATCAGAACGTGTGCAAGGAAGCCTTCAGATTATCACCTACCTCCATCTTATCTTCTCTCCTTTAGTATCCCTCACCAAAAGTAGCTTAGTAGCTACAGGAGTTTGATATCATCAGTAACATATCCTTTTGACTGTTCGCAAAAAGCAAAATATGAATTGTACTTAACCAATTGCATTTGAGAAGCTCACAACACATTGTCCGATGCTAGTTGTGACTTGGCAAGTGGATATCATTTGGATAAACTAGTGTCCACAAAGAGTTACACTAGCAACCAATTTAGAATGGTCAGTCAGACTCACATTGTAGTGCACTTGTATGGATTGGAAGTTACATTTATTAATACATAGCACTGTTCTTTGGAGACAAAGAACATGTACGTGCATTAAACCTGTTTCAACTTTTTAAAAAAAAGGTGACGTCTGTTCAGTTCTCTAATTCTGATCGGTCAGAGTACAATCTGACTGCTTTCAAATTTAAACAAGTGCTAAGATATTGTGATACTGTTTCTTTAACAAGGTTATGTTGTCCTTGTTTTTGTTTCAGAGAGGTCATAAAAGATACAGACTCCAAAAAGTCTCAGGCAACTGTCTGTGTGGAGTTGCATATTCTCCCATGTCTGAGTGGGTTTCCTTCGGGTGCTCCAGTTTCCTCCCACAATCCAAAGATGTGCAGGTTAGGTAAACTGACCATGCTAAATTGCCCTTAGTGTCTAGGGATGGGTGAGTTAGGTGCATTAGTCAGGGGTAATGGGTTTGGGTGGGAGACTCTTCGGAGGGTCAATGTGGGCTTATTGGGCTGAAGGGCCCGATTCCACATTATAGGGATTCTAACAAGTCTAAGCTGAAGGGTTTTAGGGCCAATTTAATGATAGGCTAACAGATACTGCCTCAGGAAAAAGGCTTTCAAGATTTTTTTAAAAACTTGGATAATGAAAGGGGAGTGGCCAGTTCTCCCAGCTCACCTTTACTCTGGTTTACTTTGGTAGAGTTTTGTTCTGAGAGCAGTCAGGCTGGTTTGGAAGCTGTGGGACCCAAAGAAGCAGGTCCATGCTGTTACATTCTCTCTGACATTTCTCCTGAAAAGCTCTGTGTGGTTTGACCAACTGCATCTCTCCTCGAATATCTGTGTTACACCCACTTAAAATAACGAGCAAAGTTAGAATCCGGGCTACTTCCTTGAAATGTTTTGAGGAGGTCTGGCCTGGTCCATAATAGGTTGGAGGCTCGTCCGGGATTTGATCTATAGTTCCAGTTTGGGATTAGGGTTGTTGGAATCGAAAGCAGCGAGTGATAGGTGTTAGTGTCTTTTGTTCTGGGTGTTGAATTCAGTTGATTTAAACAGTACTTAAGGTTTTTGCAGTTACCAAGAGTTTTCTAGGTGTGGAAGAAGTGACTTTGGAGGTTTTGCAAAAGGCAATTAAGGCCAAGCTGCTGGAGTTAGCAGATAAGCTGGAGCTAGAGCAGTCTCCTTCTGTGAGGAAAGGAGAGATAATTATAGCAATAGCTCATAATTTAAATTGCTGGAAACACCATCGGAATCTTTAGAGATGGCAAAAATTTAATTGAAAATTAAGTGACTTGAGTTAGAGGCAAAAGACAAGGAAAGGGCGACAGAAATGAAACAGTTTGAATTGCAATTAAAAGCAGAGGAAACAGAAAAAGAACGAACTGTTTTAGCAGAACAAAGATACAGAGAGGAAGAGAAGAAAGGATGAAAGAGGGAGTTTGAACTTCAGGCATTAGCACTTAGACAGGAAAGTCAGCTTAAAAGAATGGAAATGAAGGCAGAAGATAAGCACAGTGGGGAAGAGAGTAAGGATGAGCAACCCGTGGTAGCCGAAGGCCTGGTGAGAAACCGTTTAAGTATATTCAAGCATTGCCTAAATTTGATGAGAAGGATGTGGAAGCCTTTTTCATCTCATTTGAAAAGATGGCTAAACAAATGCAGTGGCCATGTGGGTTTTGTAGGTAGAGCTAGTGAGGTATTTGCATCACTATCAGAGGAGGGATCTTGAACATATGAGGAGGTGAAGAAAGACATTTTAAATGCATATGAACTTGTGCCAGAAGCCTACAATGTTTCAGGAATTTATGGAAAGACGCTGGTCAAACATACATTGACTTTGAAAGGATCAAACAAAGTAATTTCAATAGGTGGATAAGGACATTAAAAACAGAGCAAACCTATGATGCTCTTAGAGACAATTATTTTGGAAGTATTCAAAAATCCCCTTCCTGTAGCAGTGAGGACTCATGAGGAATCCAGAGAGTTAAAACAGCATGATTAGCAGTTAAAATGGCTGATGATTAAGAGTTGGTCCATAAATCAAAGTTTATTTTCTAAAATCAATCTCAATCCGTGAGGAATGGAAATTGGGGAAAAGAGAAATCCTCACATGGAAAGGGAAAGGTAGATCTCCGTGAAGTTCATAAGGATAATTTACCACAGGATAAAAGGGAAATCCTTGAAGGGGACAACCAGATCAACGGTCACACTTCAAGTCAAATTATTCAAGGAAGTTATGGATAGATTAGGAATGAAACAATTCAAATCTACTGCATAGGGAGCGCTAGAAAGGTGGCATCAGATATTAAAGACCATGTTGTGGGCTATAGTCAAGACTATCCAGATGATTGGGATAAGGGAATTCCATTTGTACTTTATGCAATCAGAGATGCACCAAATGAATCAACCAAATTCAGTCCATTTGAATTAGGTTTTGGGCATGAAGTGAGAAGACCGCTAAAATTGATTAAGGAGAAATTAGTAAGACAGAATTTAGAGATCACATATTTGGACTGTGTGTCAAATTTTTGGGGAACAATTAAATAGAGCGGGGGATTGGCTAGACAGCATTTAAAAGTATCACTGCATACAATGAAACAGGAAGCAGACAAGAAATCAAAAATGTGCAATTTTGCTATCAGGGATAACATTAGTTGTACTTCCAGTGAGAGGCGAACCTATAAAAGTTGAAAGGAAATTGAGTGAGGTGAACTATTTGATAAGGACTGCAGGCAGAAATAAATCTGAGTGTGTCATGTATTTTGACAGGGAAGGAAAGCAAGAAGAGAATGTGTTAATTGTTACAACACAGTGAAGAACCAAGTTCAGATGATTCGGAATTGGACATTCCTCAAACTAAATTGGACAATGAGGAAGTTGTCAAAAATTGGGTTACATTATTGAGTTACCTTACAGAGGAAAATTGAAATGACCTGAAATAATTATTGCTATCACATGGGGAGATGTGTAGAAATAAGCTGGGAGGCACGAACCTAATTATGCATGGTGTAGAGAGAGGGGAAGCTGTTCCGATTAAGCAACATCCTTCTAAGTATAATTCTCTAAAGTTGGCACGGTTTCAAAAGGAGATTGATGCATGCTCCAAGATGATGTAATCAAGGTGAGTTAGTGACTAGAGCTCACCCACAGTAATAGTGCCAAAACCAGATGGTACCCAACAGTTAAGTATGGAATTTCACAAAGTCGATGTAGTTACAAAGACTGATGCGTACCCGATTCCATGTTTGGAAGACTGTGTTGAGAAGGTGGGACAGGCAACTTACATTTCTAAGTTGGACTTGCTCAGAGGATACTGGCATTTACCTTTGTCAGAAAGAGCAAAGGCAATTTTGGCTTTTGTAATGGACTATATCAGTTTAAAGTCATGCCAATTGGTATGAAAATTGTGCCAGCCACATTTCAGAGACTAACCAATAAGGTCATTGCTGGATTACATAACTGTGTCATATATTTAGATGACCTGGTGATCTTTAATCTCATGTGGAAGGAACATTTGCAACATTTATCAGAGTTGTTTGATTGACATTAGAAGCAGGCTTAATGATAATCCTGGCTAAAAGTGAATTTGCCAAAGCCCAAGTCACCTTCCTGGGCCATGTTATTGGACATGGACAAATGACCCCACAGGATGTAAAATCAAAGGTAATTGATACCATCAACAAAAAGAGCAGTATTACGATTTCTGGGATTGAGTGGATTTTATCAAAAATTTGTCGCAAATTTTAGCAGTGTGGCTGCTCCATTCATTGAATTGCTAAATAAAGGCAAGAAGTTTCAGGAGAAAGCAGATTATCAGAAGGCATTTGACAGCCCGAAAGCTGTGTTAACCACTGCCCCAGTATTAGCCACACCAAATAGCCATTCAAGGTGGCTATCAATGCAAGATTTGTGGGTATCGGTTCTATGCTCTTAGAAGATGACGACGAGAAGGCAAAAAGACCTAATGGGTATTTCTCCAGGAAACTGTACATTCATCAGAAATATTCAACAGTTGAGAAGGACACTTTGAGCTTGCTGGTGGTGTTACAACATTTCAGCATTTGTTACCAGTAAAGTATCTGAGACAATCATATACACTGACCATAACCCATTGAAGTTTGTGGAGAAATTTAAGGACAAAAATGCCAGATTGTTTAGATGGAGCTTGTTACAGCCATTCAATTTGTAAATTGTGCATGTGGCATGACAAGAAAATGTGATTGCCAATGCGTTGTCAAGTCTTCATTGAGGAACAGAGGCGTTCGGTGGCAGGAGTGAAACAATATAGTAATGCACGTTTGTATGTTTATTGTTAATGTATTGTATGTGTGTGGTGTAGAGTACCAACAGTTTAAGATTAAGGAATTTTTAAATGAAGCCATCTTTGAATATTGATGATTTTTTTAAGTGGGGTGATGTGACAATGTTCTTCCTTTCACAAGGTTATGTTGTCCTTTGGTTCTTTTTCTCAGAGAGGTCGTAATAAACAGACTCTGAAAAGTCTAAGTCGAAGGGTTTGGGGCCAATTTGATTATAACTAACAGACATTGCCTCAGGAAAAAAGCTTACAAGTTTAATAGAACTTGTACAACGAAGGGGGAGTGGCCAGTTCTCTCAGCTCAGCTTTTCTCTGGTTTGGTTTGATCTAGTTTTTCTCTGAAAGCAGTCTGGCCGTTTGGAAAGCTGCTGGACCCAAAGAAGCAGGTCCATGCTGGTATTCTCTCTCTGATATCTCTCCTGAAAAACCCTGTGATTGATTTTATCTTTTGTGCCAAGGGGTGTTTATGGGCATTGCTGCAAATATTGGAACAGTATCATTAAGTTGAGACGATCTGTTGGGTTTTCAGATAGGTTAAGTTATTCAGTATTCTGTTCTCTTTTTGTTTGTGTTTCATTCCATAATCTTGTAATAAATTCCAGTTTTTAAAACTGTGCTTTGACCAGCTGCATCCCTCCTGGAATATCTGCGTTACAGCTGCTTAAAATGTCGAGCAAAGTTAGAGTCTGGGCTATTTTCTTGAAATGTTTTGAGGAGGTCTGGCTTGGTCCGTGACAAGGAGAAAGTGCGGACTGCAGATGCTGGAGATCAGAGTCGAGAGTGTGCTGTTGGAAAAGCACAGCAGGTCAGGCAGCATCTGAGAAGCAGGAAAATTGACATTTTGGGATTTCTGATGAAGGGCATATGCCTGAAACATCGATTCTCCTGCTCCTCTGATGCTGCCTGACCTGCTGTGCTGGTCCATAACAACTGAAAGACAGAAAGCCTCCTCCTCCCCCTATATTTACAACACAATAAAATTAAAACATTCAATGACCTTCAAATTGATCCCAATGGTTCCTAACCAGACTTTGTGAATAACTGATACTAGACACCATGTATATAACTTAAACAAAATGATTAGTAATTTATTATTAATATTGTAACTTCCACAGAGCAAAGTTAACAACTAGGCAATCTAATTTTCTCTTTGATCTAAACCCAATCTTCATTGATTCTCACCCCTTCATTGTTTTTCAGTTAAGGGATAGATTGAAGGAAATGTAATTGGCTAGTTCATTTAAGCAGTGGTCACAATTCATAATATTGCAAGCAAATGGAATTCTATCTTGCTTGGTTTCTGAAGATATTGGTCAATGCATATAGCTTTGAGTAGGCACCAAGGAATATTAGAGAGGTAAAAACAATGACTGCAGATGCTGGAAATCAGATTCTGGATTAGTGGTGCTGGAAGAGCACAGCAGTTCAGGCAACATCCAAATAGCTTCGAAATCAGTGTTTCGGGCAAAAGCCCTTCATCAGGAATGAAGGGCTTTTGCCCGAAACGTCGATTTCAAAGCTACTTGGATGCTGCCTGAACTGCTGTGCTCTTCCAGCACCACTAATCCAGAACCAAGGAATATTAACTTAGTACTTATATCTGAGATTCTATTGTCCAAACTTTCAAAAAGCTGAAAATGGGAGGATAATTGTATATAAAAACTAGAGAGCGATCAAGTCTCCTTCCCACCTTTTGGTAGCTACAATCCTTCTTCCACAGTTCAATAAGAGTTCAACTGTTGGCTTCTTTTTGCTCAACTAGTGGACACCTGTTTCCCTGTGAGTATCCAATTAATATCCAAACATCTGTCATCTGTTTGAGCACAGTGTATCTCAGGGACTGAACTGTCCAGAGCATTCTTTGAACATGAATCAACGTGCAATTAACTTCCACGCCTGACCTCATAGATATCAGTTTGTTTGTTCTGTTCTTTGTTTTAAATCAAGCTCCTACTTTGAGAATACTCCGTTCACAGCTCCAAATCAAAAATAATAAATAAAAATTGCATATCCATATTGGTACTGCCCCTTTTATTCTGTGAACAGAAGTTTGCTCAAATACCTGTCGTGGTACTGTATCAAATGCCTTTTGGAGTTAACCCTCATTGGCTTTCTCTATCATTTGTTCAAAAGATTCTGGTTAGATTAGATTCCCTACAGTGCAGAAACAGGCCCTGCGGCCCAACTAGTCCACACCAACCCTCCGAAGAGTAACCCACCCAGACCCATTTCCCTCTGACTAACGCACCTAGCACTCTGGACAATTTATCACGGCCAATTCACCTAACCTCCACATCTTTGGACTGTAGGAGGAAACCAGAGCACCCAGACACTGGGAGAATGTGCAAACTCCACACAGACAGTCGCCTGAGGCTGGAATCGAATGTGGGACCCTGGTGCTGTGAGGCAGAGTGCTAACCACTGAGCCACCGTGTTGCGGTTAAACATTAATGTCCCTTAACACCTGTTTCTGTCCATGTGGTTTTTAGTTTTGACCCAAATTATTGTATCTTGGATTCCCCATCACTGAGGTTAAAGGATTTATAAGTGTAGGATTTATCTGTAAACCCTTTTTTCTAAAATAATGTGCTAGTGTTTGCAATTCTCCAGTCCTTTTTCTCTTCCATGTGATCAAGTTATACTCTGTGACGCTGGAATTCCCACACTCGTTTCCCTTACCATCCTTGGATGCAACTCATCTGGTCCTGGTGTCTTATGAATTGTAACTACAAACAGTTTATCCTGCATCATTATCTTTTCAATTTTAACCCCTTCCAGTATCAGAATTGGTTGATACATGTAAATCAATGTACAATGTGTGAACTATCATTGTTACTGCCATTCATAAAATCAATGTTAATGGGTTTTAAACAAGAGTTTGTTTCCTTTTTATTTTGTAGGATAGTCTTTCTGTTGTTTACAATCCAAGATGTCCTGCTCAATATACAATCTACGAGCCAGTTATTCGACTCAAGGGCCAAACGCGAACTATCTCATCACAAAGGCCATTTAGCTTGAAGAATATCCAAAGCAATGTAATGAAACCTCAGCAGCTAAAGAACTTGCAGCCTTTGGAGCATCAAGACCTTCAGCGTGTCCTGCATAAAATTGGAGGAATTGGTGTGTTCATCTTTCTCTTTGCCAGGGTAAGAGATAGTCATTTTTGAGTTACTTAGCAATAGACGCTTCTCATGAACACCTTAGCAGCGCAATGATCCAAACATTACCCATTTTTGAAATGAGCCAGCTCCTGATTAGTAGATAGTTAATTGGTTTCAGATGAAATCACTGCAAAAATTAAGAGTTACATTTGGCTCGGATGAAGGCCTTTTTGGGAAGTAGTGGTATTGTCCGTACCTTGGACCAATAGACCTGTGTTCATGTCCCACCCGCACCAAAGATGTGTAATAACATTGTTAAAAAGGCTGATTAGAAAAGTAGGGTAGCCCTCTTGGGTGCAGTGGTAATGTCCCTACCCTTGGACTGGGACTCAACTTCAAGTTCCACCTACTCTAGAGGTATGTAATAACGTCTCTGTACAGTTAGATTAGAAAAATATATTCAAAAAAACAGAAATACATTTTGGTTTTTCGTGGGGCCCTCTTGTGGCACAATGGTAGCATCCCTATATGTGGACTGGGAGGCCCGGGTTGTAGTCTCATCTGATACAAAGTTGTGTAATCACATCTCTGAAAAGGTTTGAAAAAAATAGTTTGCAATTTGGTTTAGCATTAAAAAGGAATAAAACAAACAATGTGGCTCGGGGGCTATTGTGATGTAGTGACAGTGTTCTACCTTGAGGTCTGAAGGTCCAGGTTCAAGTCCTCTTCAGCAGGTTTATTAAAAGTATCTACAAAGTAGAAGACTGATGCTCTGTATGTAAATTGAACAGTGGGAAACAAGGATGTTTCAGTGGTGGTAGTTAATAGGCGAAAATTGCCATGGGTGATTTGGTGGTGGAAAAAGCCATCCAGTTTTGTGTGATAGCACTTCTGGATATAAAAAAAAACTTTGGCTCATAGGGCTCTTTTGATGCAATGGTTGTGTCCTTACCTCTGAGCTAGGGCACTCAGGTACAAGTTCAAGTTCCACCTGCTCCAGAGATGTTTGATTGAGCACCTTGACGCTCGCAAGGGAAACCCAGGGTTTCAACTTTTGAATGCTGTCCTCTCTACCAGTGGGTCAGAAAAGAGTTTGGTTCAGTTGGACAAGTGGAACAACACAAATTTGTAACATTTTGCAGCAGACAGGGACGATTTTGTCCAGTGAGCCTGTGACAGTCCATCCCATTCTCTGATGTTTTGATCTGAGGATGGAAAGTTGGGAGCTTGCAATGTTCAGGTTTGTTCTGTGCACAAGCAAGACGTGTAAAGCTGTTATAAGGTGTCAGTGAAAAATGTGGGCAGGTGTTGCATGAGCAATGATGAAACTGGCTATCAGATGGATAGTGATCTCTCTTTTTTGACACTTAATGTGCATATTTATTAAGTATTTGATTGGAAAGACCCATATATATTTGCGTTCTTGCAGATTAATTTGGTAGCTATAAATTTGTGGCATGCTTACGTATGAACAAGCTGTCTGCATCTGTTCAAGTATCATGTGATATTTGGGTTAAAGGAAACAATGCAAAAGGTGCAGCACAGAAATTTCATTCCACTTTTATGTGCTTTAATTTTCAGTTATACCACACCAAGTACCACATTAAGCTGACTTTTTCCCATTTGCCACGGGGTGTAAATGATTCTAGATTGGATTCAGGTAATGGATCTGGCAAGGTTAGATATAATCCTTAGTCATAAAGGGGTCAAAGGATATGGGGAGAAAATGGGAACAGAGTGCTGAGTTGGATGATCAGCCATGTCCATATTGAATGGCAGAACAGGCTTGAAGGATGAAATGGCCTAGTCCTGTTACTTTTCGTGTTTCTGTGTCATACACTGATTTCACCCACTGGGAGCTGGATCTAGTTCAAGCCCAGACACGGGGGACCTTTGGGATGAGGCACAGACCAAACTTTGACAATTTTCAGAAGGCTATTTGAGCCTTACTTGTCATTGCAAGCAAGCTTGTTGTATGTATGTGACTCTACACATGCATCCATTTTGCATGGCACTTTGATACCAGAATTCAGCACAACTAGTGTCTCAAAAACTAAATATTGAGCCCATCTGACTGATTAAGATTTTGTTACTTGAGGACAGAAAAGTATTGACTTTTACTTTTGCCAATTAAATATTGTATGCATTCAGATCAATAATTGTCTTTTTTTCTATTTGGAAGATTAATTACTTTCTTCTTCTCCAGTCTGTAGAGATTAGTAACTGTGAAAGGACCCAAGCTCTAGCATTGAAAATTGTACTTACTTTGACCAAGTTTAACCAGCAAAGAGTCCAAGAAATGGAGAGCTGTCATGGCTATGCTATGATTCACCAAGTACTCATAAAAATGAAATGTGTTGTAGGTTTCCATATCTTAAAGGTGAGTAATATTTTCTATATCTAGTCTCTTCCCTGTGATTAGTTAATCATTTGTTTCATTAAAATGTTGCTGAATTTCATGCGAAGTCTGGTAATGATGCACATTTTGCCTATGTTATTATGAAGGCTCAGTCCATTAACTTGCATGTGTTCCCTTGAAGGATTTTGCAGTTCATTTTACCTTTAAGATCTAAGTCAGTTGCAATTATAGGCTGCATTGAGAGAGCAAATCTAAAGGTAAACCTGATTAGTTTCAAGACCCATTCCAAATACAAGCATGTTTTCACAATGTGTAGAGATTTTAAGTTTGTTGTGTGGAGTAGGAAAGAATAATATAAAGTGATTTCTGGTTCATTTACTCGGGTTTCTGATTGACTTTGCACGCCTCTTTTGCTCTTCCTTTACCAAAGTTATCTTTCCGTTTTTGGTCTTCATGTGCCGAATCACGAAGAATCGTTGCTTATTAACTCTTGCAAGTCGCTGCCTCCTGTGTGTCATCAGAGATGTCCTGAACTTGAATTGGCTTGCTAAACATGAACAACACACAATCAGTCTTATATTGACTATACTGTATATACCCAATCCTAACTGATGTATTTAAAAATGGTTGTCATGTTACTGATTTTCTTCCTACTATCTCCTGATTTCTTCCTTCAAAATTTCAGTCACTTCCCATGAATGACAGCTTGTCTCTTTCAGCTTGCTAACTTTGTAGATTTCTACCAAGATAATATGGCATGAGTACAGGAATTTATGCATCTGCTTGAAGTATGTAATGTCTCTCCTCATCATTGTATATCATGCCAAATGTCCCAACTGATGCATCAAAGTAATCTCCAAAACCTAGTAATATCCTCTTAACTATAACAATAATGTTTGATGCCACAAAAAGCTGCTGTGTTAAAACTGTGGCTTCTGAGTATAGCAAAGAGAAAGCAACATAAACCTTGAAACAGCTATTCAAAATTAATAGTTAGAAAACTAAATTATTTTAAAACACGCTGTGTTGTTGAAAAGCGGGCATTGTATCTGAAAGCCTTTTCACATTTTGTTAGCTTAAATTTACATTGGCGTGAGCCCAGAAAACAACCATAAATCCATGGCCTCTTAATGTGGACCATTTGGCTATTCTTCCTTCCAGAAATTGTTTACAACTAATCACAATTGAGCAGAATTTCTCAATCAAGTCAGAATTATTGATAATTAAATCAACGTTCTGTACTACTTGTGAGAAGTGAATATGACTGAGTACACTACTTATCGTGTGTTGATCAGTCTCTCTGCTTTATCTCTCTTGTCTGCCTATCTCTTTCCAGCCTTCAATGTCATCATGTCTTTCTTTAGATAAGATGGCCAAAATTGTTCGCAGTATTCCAGGTGTGCTTTGTACAGTTTTACAAAGAACTCGTCTTCCTACCTCTCCCCAACTCTCCTTATTTTTAAACTCCACTCCCTGTGAAATACAAGCCAACAGTCTATTTATCTTCCCTGATACCTGTTCAAATACTAGGTTGTTGAGATTCATGCACAAAGACCTCCAAATCACTCTGTTGCAGGGTTCTGCAGTGTTTCATTATTTACTATTATTCTGCAGACTTCTATTTTGCCTGTCAAAGTGCACAACTTCTCATTTTCACACATTTATATTCCATCTGTGAAGTTTTCAACCACCAACCTGTGTGTATCCCTTTATAGATTATTTGTGTCATCCTTATTACTTGACTTCCCACCTATTTTTACAACATTCCCAAATTTGATGATACAGGTCAGAAGTCCATTATACATACATCCAAAAACTGAAGATCCAAAATTCTAAGATCTTTTCAGAATTTTGCCCAGACAGACCTGTCAACATGGCAAGAGTGGGTACTGCAGATGCTGGAGATTGGAGTCAAGATTAAAGTGGTGCTGGAAAGCACAGCAGGTCAGGTAGCATCTGAGGAGTAGGAAAATCGACGTTTCGGGCAAAAGCCCTTCAGGAATGTCAATATGCTGTTTTCTGGGAAGAAAATATTGCTTGGTCCAAAATGGCCTAAAAGTGAAGGGTTTTTTCCCCAAAGGACCTGGACCTGATTATTATGAATCCAAAAACTGAAAATATCCTTTGTCCAAACCAGTTGGCCCCAAAGTTTTCAGATAAAGAATTCCTGACCTGTAATACCTTCAGTTCTGACACCTAGGTCGTGTTGCTTTCCTGACAACCTTTCCAACTCTCTCTACTGGTTAGCTAATCCTGTATCTCTGCTAATATACTAGCCACAACTAGTATCCGTTCTTAACCAGCCTCATGTGTGATACCTTATTAAATGCCTTTTGAAAATACAAATCTATTACATCATTACTACCCCTTTTATCTAACCTGCTTCTTACCTCCGTAATCAGCTATTTTTACCAGTGATAGATGTAAAGCCAATTGGCCTATTATTACTGGTTTTATGTTTCCTTTCCTTTTTGATTAAAAATGTTACATTGACAGTTTTTCAATCCTCAAGGATGTTTCCAAAATCTAAAGGTGTTGAAAGTTTACTACCAGTACAGTCACTATCTCTGTAGCTACTTCCTTTAATTCCTTTAATTATCCTAGGATTCACATCTCCCCTGAAGGTTGATGCAAAGTAGTTATTCAACTCTCTGCTCTTACCTGGTTCCCCATTAATTACTTCTCAATCTCATTTTCTGAGGGCCCTTTGTTCACTTTGACCTCTCATTTCCTTTTTTTATGTATTTAGGAAAGTTGTTACATTTTTTAAACACTGAATTAATTTTATCCTTTTTTTTATTGGTAATCTTCTGGTCAATTTTAATACTGCACTAATGCTCTTCTGCTAATTTTTTCCATGTTGCATTTTTTTTTTCTTAGTATTATTATCCTTAACTTTCTTAGTTAATCTGCTTGGTTGATCTCCTTCATAGATTCCTCCTTATTCAGTTGGATATATTTTTATTGAAAATCATGGACTTTTTAAAATGTTTGCCATTGTTCCTTTTTTTTTGCTAATCTCTTTTTTTCCATCCATTCCTGCCAACTGTGTCTTCATCTCTTATTTACATTTCTGACACCAGTTTCTCACACTCAAACTGAATGTGTGGTCTCTGTTTCCTTGGGTAATCTTTTAGTCTGATGTTCTGTATTAAACCTGCATCGTTGCATATTACCAAATCCAAAATTGAGAGATTGGGTTCACAACATTTTCCAGGAAACTGTCCTGAACAGTCTGTATGAATTCTTTCTCTATCTGGCTGCCTTTGCCAATTTGATTTTCCCAATCTATGTGAAAGTTAAAGTCACCCACGGCTAATAGTTTCTGGTTTGTACATGCTTTGATTCTCTCTCTCTGTCCCTCCCTCTAGCCCCTGATGTATCACCCCCACTTGTGCTCTCCTCCCATCTTGCTGATGATCCCCAACTTCATTTGCTGTCATTCTCTCTCTCTGTCTGTCTGTGTGTGTCTCTCTCTCTTTGTCCCAAACTTCCACCCCCCCCCCCCCCCCCCCCCCCCCCCCCCCCCCGCTTCCCCTATTTGCTCGCTCTTCTCCCCAACTCTCCCCATTGAACAGTACAGCGCAGAAATTGGCCCTCTGGCCCACCATGTCTGCCAACCATAGTGCCTTTTCGACTAATAACACCATAAATAAAGGAGCGGAAGTGGCCATTTGGTCCTTCGAGTCTGCTCTGCTATGCATTTGCAGCTAATATGTTCCTCAGCCCTGTTATCCTGCTTTACCTTCTGCTGTACCCCTTGATATCCTTAACTAATCAAGAATCTCTTTATCTCTGTCTTAAATATACAATGACTTGGCCTCCATGACCCTCTGTGGTGATGAGTTCCACAGATTATCACCCTCTGGCTACAGAAATTCCTCTTTATCTCAGTTCTAATAGGTCATCCCTTCACTCTAAGGCTTGTGCCTTTTTGCTCCTGGTCTGTCCTCCGAGTGGAAACATCATTTCCACAACCACCTCTATTCAGGCCTCTCGCAATGTGTAACTTTCAATTAGGATCCCCACACACCCCAAACTTCTGAACTCCATTGAGTACAGATCCAAAGTTCTCAACCACTCCTTATGTGTTAAGCCCTTCATTCTTGAGATCATTCTTGTAAACCACCTCTGGATCCCCTATAAGGCCAGCACACCCTTCCTTAAATGCAGGACTCAAACTGCTCGCAGTATTCTAAATGTGGTCTGACTGGAGCCTTTTACAACCTCAGCAATACATCTGCGCTCTTGCATTCTACCCTCCTGAAATGAATGATAACATTATATTTCTGTTTCTAATTGCCAACTGAAGCTGCACATTAACCTTAAAGTCCTAAACAAAGACTCTCAAGTCACTTTGTGCTTCAGATTTCCAAAGCCTTTCCTTATGTAGAAAGTTATCTATGATTCTGTTCTTTCTACCAAGGTGCATCATCTCACACTTTCCCACATTGTATTCTATCTGCCACTTCTTTGCTGATTCTCCCAGACTGTTGAAGTTCTTTGGCAGCTTCCTTGCCTTCTCCCCACCTTGCCCCTTTGCTTTCCCCCCTCTCTCCCTCCCTTGCCCTAAAGATTCATTTTTGACCCAAGATATACTGATTGATTGCCATTTTAATACTATTATAAGACATAGGTCATAATAGAAACAAATTAAGTTCTGTGTTATTTAATTGAAATGCGGAAAGATAGAACAAGGGGAAGAGTTTGAGAATAACTAAGTTGACAAGGCATGCTTGATGCACAGAGGGAGGGAGATGTGAAATGTAAATTTTAAACACAGCAATCAAGAGGCAGTTGAAAAAAACATGACAAATTCATTGCGAAGCAAGGCAATTTACCTTCCCAAAGCTTTGTACAGGCAGCAACCAGCATCTGCAATGCTCATACTATGGAGACAGGACTCTCCTGGAACCAAGTATGTTCTGAAATTACTTTGACCACTAAAAAATGCCTAGGTGATTTTAATGTATTACTAATCCCATGATGCCATTCCTTTCTCCTGTAAGTGCTTGATGGAAGTTTTATATGTCCATTTTGAGAATAAAGGAAACAGTGGTCATCTGTTTTAGCATATGGCCCTTAAAATGTTTCATAACATCTATATTTTTAAACTTGCTCTGCTGTCTTGTGTAGGGAATGTTTAATTTTATATGCTGCTAGTTGTGGTCATATACAGACAGATGTATATCGAATTGCTGACTTTATGCTTTTAAAACTGTATTTCAGGCTTTACTTGATGGATGCTGCAGTGCTCCAATTCTTAAATTAAACGAGTCCACAGGGCAATTCGAAATTGATACAGAATCAATTGCTGTGATCCAGGACGTGAAACTGCTGTCTGAATTGTTATTGGATTGGAAGATCTGGTCTAAAGCGCAGGTTTTTATCCCTCCTGCTGTTCGGATTTTTATTTGTTTCTATCACTATTAAGTACTGAATTGGACAGAGGACTCCCTAATTTGAAAGAACAACAATTGTGAAATGATACTGTCAACAAGTGGAGGAAAGTCCACTTAAGAACTTTAATGGACAAAATTGAGATTGGTTGCTCATTCTGTATAACATGCGGTTATCCAGTTCCTGATGCAGTATTTTTAAGAAAAATTCTCACAACACACCTTTACTGATTTGCTCTCATTTAAACGAAAGTTTTGTTTTGAATGCTTTGGTTGGGTTGTTGTGTACATTAGGTGTCACTTGGTTCTATAGATCAGTGATCCTGAGGGAGGGTAAAATTTTTCATTTTGGTGAGTAGTCAGGTTGTGACCGTAAGTGAGGCAGATAACTGGGGCTGCTCCTGCTGTCCCTCACCATCGCTTCATTCAGGTTCAAAGCATGTAGCAGCATTTAGGTTGGGCCCCTCTGGTTCTTGAAAGGTTCCCACCTCAGGCGGTGCAGCAGCTGGGGAAAGCTGGGTGAGTGCGACAATGGTGTGTCACCGATGAGAGACAACCAGGGAGGAAAATTCCTCTTTGTCAGCCTCAGCCTCCTTAACCACCTCAACTGCCGACTCTCTCTCGTCCTCGTCCGCCTTCCTATCAACCTCCTCGTCACCTTCCCCAACTCCACCTCCATCCTTATCCTCAGCCATTGCAAAGAGAAGCAACCTCAGGTCTGCTTAACGGCTGTGATGGATGTCGTGGGGGCCATCTGTGCATACACTGTCATTGATGTCACTGAACCTGGAATGCAAGTTTTCTTATTGCACCAGGGTAGCTGCCAATATTATGTATTTTTGTTTTGTAAATAGAATGGTGTCTGGGAAATGCTGATGGCAGCTCTTGAAGTGCTCATTAGAGTCCATCATCCAAAGCAGATGTTCAATGTCAAGCAGCTTCTAAAAGCACAAGTGGTTTATCGCTTCCTTTTGACATGTCAAGTTCTTCAGGTATGAACTGTATTTATCTAAATTTCCACTTCTCTACCCTCCCAATGTCATCCTACTCTCTTGATGCAGGACTCTGCTAGGGTACATTTATAAAGTGCTGGTACCTTTTGGTGCTTTATCCAAGTGAACAATAAGAGTTAACAGGTCTTTAATTCTGGAAAGCATAATGTCTTCTCCTGATATTCACCTGATGATCAACTAACATGAGTCATTAGATAGTAATTATGAATGGGAGCCTGGCATATTTAGCTTTTGTAATCCAGGGTTAGAATTCCTTACCTAGCTGAAGTCAGTAAACTGGGAGAAAGTGAAGCAAAAAGCAGCATGGGATATCCTTTGTATGACAGAGTACAAGAACCTCTTGTTAAATAATTAATAGGATCTCTCAGTTCGTTTGTCACAAGGTTCAAGTATAATTAACTTAAACTGAAGAGAGATAATAAAACTGCATTTTTATTATATTAAGTATGCTGTGATACTGAGGGTTTTATGGTAATTAAGTCTTTCAACTTGGCTGCAGCTGATGTAGCATTCTATCCTTTCCCTCTTTCACCTAGAAGTTCAGTATTTCCAAGTGAACTAGCAGAGCTGGACTTGAAAACTTGTGGAACTTTAACACCTTTATTCCCATGTTCAAGAAATTCTTGTCTACAGAAGTTTGCTAAAAGTCAGAACATAGTAATTTTATTGTAAATATGTAGTTTCTAAGATGCCTCAAAAATGCTGATGTTGAAGCGGTTACCAGTTTGATCATCTGGCCTTAAGAAAAAGGACAGCTATTAGTTTAACATAATACAGTACATGTTCCATCTACAGGCAATTACCAAAGCACAAGTTTCTCTTCAGAAACTAGACAATCCAAACTCTGTCACATAAAGTTTATACCTTACAATGGTGCTGATGCATCTTCAGAAATATAGACTTGGATTTTCACTGAATTAAGGAGCCTTTAAAAATGATGGGCAGGTCCCAATTCCAAAATTCCTGACTTCATTCCCAGGATTTCCCATTTTCAGGAGTACCTTTTAATGTCCAAGCTAATTTGGGTTACATGCCCACAGCTAGCACTCTTTCTCAATTTTTATTGAGTTGAACTAGCTTTTTAAAGAGTCTTAGTTCATGACTTGTCATTGTTTGCTCCACCTCAACAGAATCATGAGCCATCGTTTATATGGGAAACGTTTTGAAAGGTGAGTTTAAATGTCCTTCTCATGCGGTCCCACATCTCCCCTAAGGACCCTCTTGGTCCTCCATTCCGAGGTAACCCCCATTCCTTAAACAACTCGTAATCGCCCAATTTTCACCCCTGCCACCAACATGCAAGGGGATATGGCATTTCCTTTCACATTCATCCACTATATACTATATAGAAACAATGAAGCCCAATGGTGGGGTTGGATGTGGGGGGAGAAAAGCTTTAAAAAGATTCTTGCCTGAAAGACCAGAAATCAATATTCTTTTGAAACACCTGAGCTCGCTCTTGATAGACAGCATTGCAAAAATGAAGTACTGTAGAGATCAGATAGCCAATGTTTATTTACTTATGGTTAAGGTTTCAAGTGCAGCTATTGAAATGTTAAGTGTAAATAATATTTTCTTAACTTGTAGTAGAAATGAAGTTTATTTCAGTATCATGGAAAGATATTGGTGATCTTACTGCCACTATAATGACCATCGTTCCTATACATTTTATAGTGGATAAATGGGAATGTCGTGGCCTGGCATGAGCCTGTAGGTTGTTAATGATATATATCTTGGCATGTAGAAACATAAGGGGTTGTGAGCACTGTTTGGGAGGCATTAATGGCATATGGGCAGTAAAGGAATGTGAGGGGTAAGGAGGGCTTTTCTGTTGTTGTTATAACTGAGTTAAAGTTCCATAGCACCAAGGTGGGCCTTGCAAATAGCCATAGCTGCCTCTGAATATTTTACAAAATTGGTGGCCCAACTGCAGCCAGCCCAGCTTTGATGTCATCAGTTTCCTAAAATCTATCATGATCTCTCTTGAATTTGCTCATTGACTAAGCTTCCAAAGTCCATGCATGGTAAAGAATTCAAAAGATCTCCTATACTTGGTATGAAAAAAATTTATCTCACCTCCGTATTAAATGGCTTGCCTTTTATTCTGAGATGATGTCTCCTGACTCTGGAACACTCCCTCCCACCAACACCATTTGCCTTCCAGGTTGATTGCTGCACCCATACGTTAGCTTTCAGTGACTTATAAACGAGGATACCCAGATATTTACTCTGTTGTCAATATGTCCTATAATAATAAACACTTTACCCCTAATAACACATATTAACATTTTAAACAAGCTGAAATTTATGTAGGATGTCAGTACTGAGGTCTTGGATGGAAAAGAAGACACAAAAGTCACTACCCAAATTAGGTACAGGAAAGATTCTATTTCGGGTAAATATCATTTTTCTTTGGACCACACAAAAGGTTTTATTTTTCATAATGTTATGCAACTTACCTATGTTTTGTTTCTTCAATTTGCTTTCTCAGGAGCACCGAGATGAACATTTGACATCTATCCCTCGGGAAGTCTGTAGATCGTTTGTGAAGATCATTGAGGAAGTACTTGGTTCACCACCAGATCTGGAATTGTTGAAGCTGGTTTACAATTTTCTGTTGGCAGTACATCCTCCCACTAACACCTATGTTTGCCACACCCCACCAGGCTTTTACTTTTCCCTCCATATAGGTGAATGGAACGCTTACTGCTTTTAATCAGTTTAACGTGCACATCCAAGCATAAAGGGCTTTGGTGTGGAGAGTCAATTCTTTGATTCGCATTCCCACACACAGCATCCACATAGATTGCTTCATAACAGTCACTTTACTGACAAATCACTCACATGGAACATGTTAAAATATTTCACTGTGAGACATACTATGCAAATGAAAATAGTTGATTCTTTTTTAGTAATATGTACCATAAAATGAGTTAGAGATTGTTAAAACCTTTTCTATATGGAAATTTCTTTAATGATATCTAAATTTGCTATTAATCTAACACTTTGAAATGAGGGGCCTTATCATTATTTCATGAGATTTCACAGTAGCATATCTATACTTAAATTATTTATCAGAAATTCTTTCTTTTATTTTTAGCAGGGCTATTAAACCGTTAAAACTAAATGGATTAACTCCTTTGCTAAGTAAATATCAGGAAAGCATTTTAAATGCTTCAGTTAGCACCGCTGCTCAAATATCAGTGCATAATTTCAAGGCAAAAGGGTTAATTGAGTTTGAATACTTTAAATTCAATTCATTCATATTTTTGATCAATTTGTAATCCAATGATTGTTATTAGCGCAATTGATATGTGTAAAATGGCACCTCAGTTCAAAACACTATTATTACACTTATCTATAAGCTAATTTCAAAAGAAGAGTATTAAGCACCTTGAGTTTTTCAGCTCTAAAAGTGCTGTACAAATGTCATAGGAAAATCAATTTATTTGTAAAGCACTTCACTTCTCTTAAGTATCTCATGGAATTAATGTGAATATAAGTGACATACTTCTAGATGGCCAAAAAACTATCTTCTAAACAGTTGTTTTCTTAATATTGAGTTGAAGACAGTCTGCTTTATGTTAGGGGAATTCTTGTATGTGTAATCAGAACCTTTGTTTCATCACTAGTCACAGACAGGTTCCTCTGTTTCTTGAGAATATTAATTGCCTTCTCCTTAACCATTTTATTTTTGTCTCTAACGCAAACTAATTCTACATCTCAAAGTCCAGGTCCATGTTGCAAAGTTATAATGGAATAATTCTGATGCCTGTAGAAACAAATCTCTCCTTAACAATACTTAGTTTTTTTTGGACTTAGAGCCTTTTCCTTGTAGTTTTCTGGCTCAGTGTTGCCAAGTTAAAGGTTTTCACAAAACAACTTGCAGAATAGGAACTGCCATAATGGAGGTCATGTGGTACACCAAGACATATTCAGGCAAACCACTAAAATAAGCATCAGTGATAGTATATTTTTGTTGGAGGCAGATTTTACCTGCTCTAACCAGTCGGGAAATTCATTCTTTGGTTATGCTTGGAGTAGATATTTATTCAAAATTGTGAATGATTTCACATATTATTTCATATTGAACACTGGTCAAAAATGATGTGTATTTTGTACTGTATATGTATGTAAATAATATGTGGAGAGGTTTTAATACATACTTTCTATGGAAGATTGTTATAACTGTGAATAACGTAGAATTTGGTCTGTTGTAGAATGCACTACAATCATTATTAAAACAATAAATGAAATTTATTTTGACTTTCAGATGGTAAGATCTTTGAAGAAAAGGTCAAATCAATCCGGTATATGCGGCATTCTAACAGTAGTGGGAAGCCTAAGGAAAGTCCTGGCTTTCTTTCTCCATCTGCTTTCATTGCTATCCCAGCAAATGGTAGGCAATTGTTCAAAATGACTAATAAGTTAGTTTACTTAGTTATCTGTTATTGTAATTACGTTACTATACACCTCTTTTGTATCATGGTTGTAGCCAAGGAAGTTGGGTCTAGTGCAGGTGTTAATGACAGAGCATATATTGCGGGGAGGCAGTGGTATTATGATAATGTCACTAGACTAGTAAGCCAGAGTTTAAGGTTAATATTCTGAAGGCATAGGTTCAAATTTTATTTCAATAAAAATCTGGAAAGAACTAACCTAATGGTGACAGTGGATCACTGTCAGTTATAATAAAAGCTCATGTGATTCACTAATGTCCTTTAGGGAAGAAAATCTGCTATCTTCACCTGCATGTGACTCCAGACCCACAGCAATGAAGTTGACTCTTAACTGCCCTCCAGGCAATTAGGTCAATAAATGCCGGGCTATCTAGTGATGCCCACATCCTGAGAACCAATAATAAAGAAGTTTACTCGCTAAAAACGCAATCAAAAGCACCAGGCACTTGGGCCTGTGTGATGAACAGTCAGAAACCAAAAGGAAGACTGAATTTATGGTTTCAAATTGTTGAATTCAGTGTGGACTGCAGAAAGTTCGAAAGTGCCTAATTGGAAAATAAGGTTTCTCCAGCTTGTGTTGGGCTTCACTGGAATACTACAGCAGACCAATAGAATCATAGAAATGTTCAGCAGGGAAACAGACCCTTCGGTCCGACTCGTCCATGCCAACCAGATATCCCAGCCCAATTTAGTCCCACCTGGCCCATATCCCTCCAAACCCTTCCTTTTCATATACCCATTCAGATGCCTTTTAAATGTTGCATTTGTACCAGCCTCTGCCACTTCTTCTGGCAGCCCATTTCACACACGCCCCACCCTCTGTGTGAAAAAGTTGCCCCTTAAGTCTCTTTTATATCTTACCCGTCTCGCCCTAAACCTATGCTCTCTAGTTCTGGACTCCCCCACCCCAGGGCAAAGACCTTGTCTATTTACCCTATCCATGCCCCTCATGATTTTATAAACCTTTATAAGGTCCCCTCTCAGCCTCTGATGCTCCTGGGAAAACAGCCCTAGCCTATTCAACCTCTCCCTATAGCTGAAATCCTCCAACCCTGGCCACATCCTTGTAAATCTTTTCTGAACCCTTTCAAGTTTCACAACATCCTCAATAGGAAGGAGACCAGAATTGCACGCAGAAGAGTGAGCATGAGAGCAAAATGTTATGTTTAAACGATAAGCAACTGGAAGGTCAGTCACGCTTGTGTGGACTGAGTGGAAGTGTTCCTCAAAGTGGTCATCCACTTTGACTTTCATTTCTATAGTGTACAGATGACTGCATTGTGAGCAGCAAATACAATTGACTACCACTCCTTCCTTTGGAAAGTGTGTTTGGGGCCTTGGACAATAAGGAGGATGGTGATTAAAAAGAGAGGGGGTTCAAATTTCATGGAATTGCATTGAAAGGTGCAATAGGAGAGGGATTGGATGTTGGAGATAACAGCAGCTGACCAGGGTTTCCTGGATAGAATAGTCCTTTTAAAATGCTGAGAAGGGAAAGATATTTTTGGTGGTGATGTCATGCTGGAGGTAGTGGAAATGGCAGAGGATAACATTTTGAATGCAGAGGCTTCTGCAATGGAACCTTTTTGGTGTTAGGGAAGGGAGTGGAAAGCATGACAGAAGTGTGGGAAATGGGTTGAACTTGGTTGAGGACGCGACTCCCCACTAAAATGGAGAAATTCTCAGAAGAAACTGAAACATGTCAAAAGTATTCTTATGGCAGGTTGCATTATTGGAGCGCATGCAGTGAAGACCAGCTAAAAGGACCTGTATGACATTTTGATTAAACTATTGACAGCAGTAGTAAGAGGGATTAAAAGCATTTCTTACTTAAAGGTATTTGCGTTTTGCTAATTTCGTTCCTTACAATTTACTCTGCCACCATGCTATTGACATGGAACCTACAACAAAAATTATTAGCCCTCCAGCACCTTACTCAAGTGGCTAATCTTCCTAGATCTTTTTTTAGTCAACATGTTCAGACATATTATGATACACGGTTGGAATGGGTAGGATTTGAACCCAGACCACCTAGTCCAAGGGTAGCTTTGCACCCATTTTGCCACACAAGCCATCTCATAGAATCCCTACAGAGTGGAAGCAGGCCATTCGGCCAATTGAATCCACGTCAACTCTTCATATAGACAGCCACCCAATGGTGGAATCAAACCCAAGCCCCTGGCACTGTCGAACAGCAGTGCTAACCGCGGAGCCACCATGTTGGTGATGGTTAATCTTTCTGTGTGAGATCAGATCATGAGTTGCTGTTGGCTTTTCCAGCATTGGTGCATAATAGCATAAGATTTGGGATTAGAAATTGGGCATTCAATCAGTCAAGTCTACTTCACTATTTAATTAGATCATGGTTAATCTGATAGTCCTCAACTCCACTTTTTGGTTTTCCCCCATAATCCTTGACTTATTTACCAATCGAAAAATGTCTATCTCAGCCTTGAACATACTTAACAGCCCACAGCCTCTACAGCTCTTGCAGTGGAGAATTCCACAGATTCACTACCCTTGAAGAAATTCCTCCTTGTGTCTGTTTCGAGATTATACCGAGGGGAAACAATTTCTCTGCATCTAGCTTGTCAAGTCTCCTGAGAATCTTGCATGTTTCTATAAAGTCATGTCTCATTCTTCTTTATTTCAATGAGTATGAGACAAATCTACTCAGCTTCTCTTGATAAGACTGTCCCTTCATACCTGGTATCAGCCTAATGAATCCTCTCTGAGCTGCCTCCAGTATTATTATACCTTTCTTTATGAAAGCTGGGCTCAACCCTTCATTTTTAACAGTATTTGCCAGGACCTGAAATGTAGATATTAGACTGGAGCAATAAAGCCAATATGGAGCCCTTTTGCTGCCATTCTGCCTCAGATTTCCAACCTCAACACCAAGTAGAAATCAAACCTAGGGCCTTCTGTTTTGTCTAATTAAACACTACATGATGTGAGACTTTCATCAACCTAAGCATCAAAGGAACTCAGCAATTTCATATATAAGGATACCGTGCCTGTAAGTCAGGTAACATCTTCGCTGCATACGTCCTCAGAGGTGTCAACAGATTTTTCTTCTGTCCTTTTAAATTGTAATATAGTTAGTATGTAAAGGTTCCAGGATAGTCACAAATCAAAATATAGTTTGGCTGTTTCATTATTAATGAGTAAAAATAGGAAGAAAGAGGCAGGATATTCCAGGGGCCTTTATGTGGTCCAGTTTGACTGCAATTGTCAAGCCTCAACAGCAGCTTTGGCCAGTGAGGCTGTTCACTGGTAGAAACATGTTATGAAAAGGAAAGCAAGTTGTTAATATGTCTGTTTTTGAGATACTCCATAAAAGATTTCTGGTACTGTCTTTGGGTCATCTGTCATTTCATGGCATACTTTTTACAATAGTCGTATCATTTGAGAATTGGAATTGTGGCATCATAAAACAATTTTAGATATGTGGATGGAAAAAAGCTAATTCAGTTTTTCTTGGAGTAAGTGTTGTAAAAATAACATGGGGAAAAATAAATAGTTTAGTAAAATGAATAAACTGAATTTCTGCCTTGTCTTATTAAATCATAATACATGTACACCTTCATTAATTTTGTAACAATCTGATTTGTTTTTCTGCATTTCCAGAAGATAAAAAAAACAGCACATTTAACTATCCAAAGCAGGAGTCTCCTTTATTACCAGTATATGAGCAGTACTCCCAGAGTCTACCAGTGACCCCTTCTACCTCACCGCAAGTGCGAATCCGAAGACTGAGACCAAGAGTAGAAAGAAACTTTGGTGGCTCACAAGAGGTTCCTGAGTGTGAATCTGACAGCCTTGGCTTTTTACCAGAGTATACCCCTAAAATGAGCACTTTGGGAACTTTGAAAAATGCACAAGATGAAATGTACCTCAGCAGCTGTGAGTCAGCAAAAGCTGTGTGTGAGTCTACAAGGGGATCTTCTGCCCGAGGTGATGCAGATGGTCATGTACAGGATTCTTTCGAATCTGTGGTACAGTTGGATAATCTGGCAAATTTGGTTGCTAGTCTTGGATGTGAGCATATTTCAGATGAAAGCACCAACATTTCATCAGCTTTAGAACCAGAACTGAAGCAGGAAGGAGGCGGTGATGAAGGATTAAATCGACCTGATAGTCTCCGAGGATTACAGACATTCCAAAAAAGTCAGAGTAATTTTACCAGCCTGGGATTAGCGTTTCCTTCCCAAAATGGATCGTTAGTTATGTCACGTTTGCCAAGTTTAGCTGACAAGAACTTGATTCCTGAGGAATGGGAGAATTTTGGCATTTCTCCTCTCTATGAGCGACCCTATAATGAAACAGAGACTGCTGCAGAAAGGTAATCATTGTTATTCTTTGAGCTATCATGTTGTTTTTAAAAAGTTACAATACTATATCTTTTAGCCATTAAGAGTTTACTATGGCAATTCCTTTTATCTTATGTCAGGGGAAAGCTCTTTTACCATGTACAACCCTACTTTTAATGTGTTCTTGGGATGTGTGTTGCTGTCAACATTAACATTTATCACAATCCCCACTTAACCTAGAGAAAGTGGTGGTGTGCTGATTTATTGACCTGCTATAGTCCACGTAAGTCATAAACCTTATTGAGCCGAGCAACTCTTGATGAGAAGGTAGCCATGTGGTATCCTATTGGGCTGATCCTAAGGCTGCTATTGTATTAAATTATAAAAACACATGGGTAAAACCAGCTTATTTTTCCACACTCTGTCCTGGTTTGGAAAGGTATCTTGACTTCTACCTTTTTCTTATAGTCCTGTGTCTGCAAGACAGCACATAAGAAAGTCCTGCCTGCATCCTTGTTAGTTTGTGCACATTGAACAAAATAATTTCGAGTCAAACAAACCTAGTCGGGGAAGCTTTAAACTAGCTTGGTAGGGGTGTGGTCAGAATCAGAATGTCAGGTCAGAAGATGCAGCAGTTGGTGTAAAGGTAGATGTGACGAGCAGAGAGACTGTGAGGAAGGGTAGACTAAAATGGCAAGAGGATGAAAGTTCATGCAAAAAGGCAGAAGGAAGCAATGCAGAGACCAGAAGAAAAGTTAGGAAAGAAAAAAAATAAAATTGTGTAACAGAATCATTTGCAAAAGACAGGAAGATTTTCCCTTTAGAACCTAGCAATGAGTATAAGGGCACTTCATCTGAATGCCCGTAGTATTCAAAAGTAGATGAACTTGTGCAAATCGGTACAAAGGGGTATGATTTAGTAGCCATTACAGAAACATAGTTGCAGGTTAGTGATGACTGGGATTTAAATACCCAAGGGTCTTAGCTAATTGGGAAAGATAGGCAGGAAGGTATAAGGGAAGTGAGGTTGTGCTCTAGTTAAGGATTAGGATGTTAGGGAGAGACGATATAGGATCTAAGGAGCAAAATGTTGCATCCATTTCACTGGAGATGAGGAATAGTAAGGCGAAGAAGTTACTGGTGGGAGTAGTTTATAGGCCACCCAATAATAAATTAATAAATATCTGACTAGTAAGAATGGAAAGGTGGTAGTCATGGGGTACTTTAAATGCACGTTGATTGACCGAATCAAGTCGTTAGAGGCGGTGTTGAAGAGGAGTTCGTAGAACTCATCCGTGATAACTTTCTTGAACAGCATGTTACCGAACCTACAAGGGAACATGCAACCTTAGATTTGGTCCTGTGTAATTAGACAGGTAAAATTAATGATCTCATAGTTAAGGATCCTCTCAAAGAGAGTGATCACAGTATGGTTGAATTTCGGATACAAATGGAAAGTGAAATAGTATTATCTGAAACAAGTGTGTTATGTTTAAACAAGGGTGGAAGGAGTTGCCTGAATTAGGCTGGCAACACGAGTAATATGGTCAAACAGTTCAGGAACAGTGGAGGACTTTCAAAGTGATTTTTCACATTGCTCAAAGAAAGTATATTCTGGTCAAAAACAAGAATAGCAAGGGTAGGAAGAGCCAGCCTTGGATAACAAAAGAAATAAAGGAAGGCATCCAATTAAAAGCTCTAGCTTTACAAAAAGGTAATGGGAAACAGGAAGATTGGGAAAACTTTAAAAAGCAACAAATAATCACGAGGCAAGCAATAAAAAGAAAGGAAAGATAGATTATGAATGCAACTAGCACAGAATATTAAAACAGGTAGCAAAAGGTTAATGCCACCATTTCTGTTTTATATATTTATAAAGTGGATGTAGGTCCCTTGCAGGATAAGAAAGGGGAATTAATTTTTTTTTACTTGGTGTGGAAACAGGCCCTTCGGCCCAACAAGTCCACACCGACCCTCCGAAGAGCAACCCACCCAGACCCATTCCCTACATTTACCCCTTCACCTGACACTACGGGCAATTTAGCATGGCCAATTCACCTAACCTGCACATCTTTGGACTGTGGGAGGAAACCATAGCACCCGGAGGAAACCCATGCAGACACTGGGAGGATGTGCAAACTCCACACAGACAGTTGCCCGAGACGGGAATTGAACCCAGGTCTCTGGCGCTGAGAGGCAGCAGTGCTAACCACTGTGCCACTGTGACGCCTACCACTGTGCAGCATTGGATAACTATTTTGTGTCAGTCTTTACAGTGGAAGATGTGTCTAACATGCCAAAAAATGATAAGGATACAATGGGAGATGAAGACCTCAAATCGATTGTTATCACTAAAGGGGTAGTGTTGAGCAAACTTGAGTCCCTTGGTCCTGATGGAATGCACCCCAGGGTGCTGAAAGAAATGGCAGAAGTTATAATAGATGCATTAGTGGCAATTTACCAAAATTCACTGGACTCTGGGCAAGTTTCGGTGGACTGAAAGACAGCGAATGTCACATTGCTGTTTAAAAAAGGGTGTAGGCAAAAGGCAGGTAATTGTAGGCCAGTTAGCTTAGCATCCAATATTTTCCCTCCTACAGATGTTATCATTAAAGAAGAAATAGAGAGGTATTTGGCTGGAAAGGGTTCCAACAAGCAGACACAGTATGGATTCAAGAAAGGGAGGTAGTGTTTGACAAATGTACTGGAGTACTTTGAGGATGTAACAAGCATGGTGGATGTTGTATACTTGGATTTCTAGAAGGCGTTCGATAAGTTACTGCAAAAAAGAGTCATCCTTAAGATAAGAATGCATGGAGTTGCAGGGAATGTATTAGCGTGGATAGAGGACTGGTTAACTAATAGAAAGCAGAGAGTTGGGATAAATTGGTGTTTCTCTGGTTGGAGATCAGTGGTAAGTAGGGTGCAGCAGGGGTCAGTTTGGGCCCGCAACTGTTCATGGGATAATGAATGTAACGTATCCAGGTTTGTTGATGACACTAAATTGAGTGCAAAAGCTAACTGTGCAGATGATGTGGTGGGTCTGCAAAGTGACTTAGATAGGTTAAGTGAGTGGGCAAGGGTCTGGTTGTTAGAGTACAATGTTGGTAAATGTGAGGTTATCCACTTTGGAAGTAACAATAGGAGGTTAGGATATTATTTAAATGGTAAAAGATTGCAGAATGCAATTGTACAGAGGGATGTAGGAGTGCTCGCACATGAATCACTAAATATTGTTTTGCAGGTGCAACAGGTTATCGGTAAGGCAGACAGAATATTGGCTTTCATTTTAGAGGGATTGAATATAAGAGCAAAGAGGTTTTGCTGAAATTGTACAACGTGTTGGTGAGGCTGCACCTGGAGTATTGTGTGCAGTTCTAGTCTCCTTACTTGGGCAAGGATATACTGGCTTTGAAAACAGTGCAGTGGAGATTTGCCAGGTTGATTCCGGAGATCAGGGGGTTACCCTATGAGGAGACATTGAACCACCTGGGACTGTACTCACCGGAATTTAGAAGAATGAGGGGGAACCTTCTAGAAACATAAAATTATGAGAGGGATAGATAAGACAGAGGCAGGCAAATTGTTTCTGCTGTTGGGTGAGACTAAGACTAGGGGACATGGCCTCAAGATTTGCGGGGGGGGGGGGGGGTAGATTTAGGATCGAGATGAGGAGCTGCTGTTCCCAAAGAGTAATGAATCTATGGAATTCTCTGTCCAAAGAAGCAGTAGAAACAGCTTCACAAGACACAGTTGGATGGGTTTTTGCGTGGTCGGGGAGTTAAGGGATACGGAGATAATGCAGGTAGAAGGAGCTGAGACGATGGATAGATCAGCCACTATCTCAATGAATGACAGAGCAGGCTCGACAGGCCAAATGGCCTATTCCTGCTTCTATTACTATGAAAGCGATGCAATTATCTTAACAAACATTTGTGCTGTTTAGCTTTAAGATGTTTTAGGTGTGATAGAGGGGAATGTAAAAGAGGTGGAGGGAGTTGTATTACTGATTAAGGAGAATACCACACCTCTACTGAGGGAGGACATGTTGGAGGACTCATCCAGTGATGCCATTTGGGTAGAGCTCAGAAATAGGAAACATGCAATAACTTTGGGATTGTATTACAGGCCTCCCAATATCTAGCAGATGATAGACCAACAGATTATGGAAAAATATGAAAAGAACAGGATTTTAACTTCCCCTCTCTTGTGTAGGGCATGCATAATGCCAAGGGCTCGGATGGGGGAGGATTTGTAGGTGTATCCAAGACAGCTTTTTGAAATATATAATAACTTAACTAGGGAAGGTGTCATACTAAACCTGGTATTGGGGAATGAGCTCAGACAGATTTAGTGTATCACCTTCCTGTTTCAGTGGGGAAACATTTCAGCAACCTTAATTTTGTATGTTATAAGTTACTTCTGGTTAAGGATACAAGTAGTTCTCTGGTGAAAGTGCGAAATTGAACAAAGGCTAACAATCATAGTATTAGGTAGGAGTTGGAGATGTAGATTGGGAGCAGCTGTTTGAACTTAAATCCGCATCTAGCATGTGGGAATCTTTTAAAGGCCAGCTGATAAGATTTCAGGATAGCATGTTCCTGTGAAAATGAAGGATAAAGATGGCAAGAGATTTTGAGAGCCTCGTCAAAAAGAAAAATGAGGCATTTGTAAGATTTAGGAAGCTGAATCAAACAAGGAGTTAGGGCTACAAGGAGCCATGAAATACCTTTTGGCAAACAGAATGAAGACAAATCCCAACGTAGTTTTTATATATATGGAAAAGGGTAGGTCCACTCAAGGACAAAAGGGAATTTATGCATGGAGCTGGAGGAAGTGGGTTAGGTCCTAAATGAATACTTTGCATCAGTATTCACAAACAAGAAGGACATGGTATATTGATATTCTGGGGCATGTCAACTTAAAAAGGAGAAAGTGTTGGGCGTTTTGAAAAGCACTAAGGTAGACCAGTCCCCAACTCCTGACAGGATCTGTACCAGAATGCTGAGGGAGGCAGGTGAGAAATTGCTGCAGCCTTGAACAAAATCTTTGTGTCCTCTTCAGTTGCAGAAGAGTTTCCAGAGAACTAGAGAATAGCCAACATTGTTCCTTTGTTTAAGAAGGGCAGCAGACATAATTGGAGAAGCTACAGGCCAGTGAGATTTGGGTCATTGGTAGGGAATTTATTAGAGAAGATTTTGAGGGATAGAATTTACTCACCCTCACATTTGGAAAAATGTGGACTTATTAGTGATAGGCAACATGTCTTTTTTTTTGGGGAAGATCCTATCTCTCAAACTTGATTGAGTTGTTTGAGTAAGTGACGAAGAGGGCAGGGTGGTAGATGTTGTCGATATGGACTTTAGTCAGACCTTTGACAAGGTCCGTCATGGCTGGCGATATAAAAGGTGAAGTCATGTGGGATCCATGGTGTGCCAGTAAGGTGGATTTGAACTGACTTCGTCATAAAAGACAGATGAGCACTGGTGGAAGGGTGCTTTTCTGACTGGAGATCTGTGACCAGTGGTGTTCTGCTGAGATCATTGCTAGGACCCTATTGTTTGTAATATATAAATGATTTGGAAGAGAATGTAGATGGCCTGATTAGTAAGTTTGCAAACGACGGCAAGTTTGAGGAGCTGTAGATTGTGAGGAGGATTGCCAGAGGATACAGCAGAACATAGATAGGCTGGAGACTTGGGCAGAGAAATGGAAGATGAAGTTTAATCTGGACAACTGCAAGGTAACACATTTTGCCAGATCAAATTTGCCTCCCCTCCCATTTATCTCTCAGCCCCCCAGCCCACAAGCCTTATTCCTGATGAAGGGCTTATGCCCGAAACATCGATTCTACTGCTTGACCTGCTGTGCTTTTCCAATACTACACTATCGACTCTGATCTCCAGCATCTGCAGTCCTCGCTTTCTCCTACTTTACATGGATGTTGCCTGGTTTGGATGTTATTAGCTATGAAGAGAGATTGGACAAAGTTCATTTTTCCTCCTGAATGTTGAAAGATGAGGGGCAACCTGGTAGAAGGTTACTAAATTATGCGAGCTAAGAATTGAATGGATAGTCAGAGTCTTTTTTTTTCCAGGGTAGAAATGTCAATTCTGAGGGACATAGATTTAAGATAAAAAGGGGTATACACAGGGTAGGAGGTGGTGGGGGTGGATACAATAGCAACCTTTAAGAGGATATATGCATAAATGTTTGTCTTGTATGTATCGATAAGTAAAAAGGGAATTTGGAATAACATCACACAATGATGAACAGTAAATTCCAAGGGTAGTTCTGCCTTGATAGTTTTGCCGCTTTGGACAAAGAAATGTGACAAGCTGAAGATTTTGAAAGCTCAACAGTCACTTTATTTTCTAAACCAGTAAAAAAAAAGCCACTACTGACATGTCATTTCACATAGCTATCTTCTGGCAAAATATAATAAATCATTCAAAGATGAAGTAATTAAACAAGAAATTACTCTGGCTACTGACTGTAATAACAGCAATCCAGAATACATGACTTGGTGCTTAATAGCAAAATGAATGGAACTTTTGTTCAAAGACATCGTTTAATAACTACATCATGGACTTGAAGGATTGAGAGCGTTTTTCACTCCAGTTTGATGAATACATCAACATGGCCAATATTGCCCAGTTGATAGTTGTTTTATCCTTAAAAACACAAAAACAAAAGAGAATCTTCTCACCCATTGGCACTTAAGGAACAAGGGGTGAGGATATCTAAAAATCAACATATATATGCTTGTGAAAACATTTCCAATCAAGAAACTGATTTCCATCTGAACTAATGCTTCTCTTGCCATTTTTAGTGCAAATGAGAGTTTTGCTACATTTTGCAGAAATGACTCTGATTTCACTTCCTTTATCAATTACTGGGGAATTGGTTTAGCTCAGTTGCCTGGATTGATGGTTTGCAGAGCAGTGTGATGCCAGCAGCATACGTTCAATTCCCATCACTGGTTTGAGGTTACATGAAGGAGTCTTTCTGAACCTCTTCCCTCACCTGAGGTCTGTTGGCCCTCAGGTTAAATCACCACCAGTTGGTTCTCTCTAGTAAGAGAGCAGCCCCTATGGTCTGGTAAGACTATGGCGCCACAATATCAATTACCACTGTGTAATCCACCAGCAAGCAATTTACTTATAATGAAAATTGTTTTTAAGGTTGATTTGAGCAAGAGCTGTTCAACATGCTTGTTTAAAACCTTACTCAACAACTTGGTGCTACCTACAGTGAACTAATCCTCTATGATGAGAGGTGGTTAAGTTCTAAGATTTGTAAATGCTGGAAATTGCCATGTTTCTTCTTTCAATGAAATGAATGAGTATGCAAGGAATGAAATGTGTAGTGAGCTGTCAGGCAGTGACTGGTTGCTTAACTTTGGATTCCTTAAAGATATAGCATCAAACTTTAACAAGCTGAACTGTAAGGAAAGTGACAGAGACGACACTGCTGAGAATGTAATCAAGTTGAAACTGTGTCTGTGGTTCTCCCAATTAAAAAAAAATGCTGCAACGCTTTGAGTCTGGAGAAACTACTAGAAAAAAAGCAAAGACTAACAAAAAAGGTTCCATCCAGAAAACCTCCTGTTCACACGTGAGGAATTTAGCAGAGGAATTCAACAGGTAATTTCAGGATTTTGGTGTGATGGAACAAATTGTCATGTTTGTCTCAAATCCATTCCTTCATGTAGACATAGAATTTGTTGCCAACCTATCAATCAGGTATTTGATTTGCAATGCAGTGGAATTGACATACAGATAATTATTTTGCAGTATGTTATTGTGTTGAAAGTCAGATCAAGGGACACTTTTTTTCCCCAACTCAAACAGAAGAATACCCATTTCCATCATTCTCTGCTTTTAAACTGAAAACTTGCTTTAGTTGCACATACCTTTGTGAGACAGCATTGAAGTCTAAGTATCACATCCAATTTACAGCCATTTGATGGACTATACAAAACTAGCAGTCTCAAACTACAACTCACTGGGAAATAATGTGTGGTCAAAGGTGTCATACTGAGCCTTGGTGAGTAGAGGACAAATTAATAGTTATACAAGTATTTGGTTTCAGATTTATATAGCTCTAAAAATAAATTTTGGTCTCCTCTTCAGAATGAATCCTGGGTTCAACTTAAATTCAAAAAATGATCTTGTGCTCCAAAAGGTTGGAGACTACTGATCTGTAAGATGTACTATAGAAATGCACTATACACTGTTGCTTCCGAACCTACCACTTGGAAGGGCAGTGGCAGCAGATACATGGAAACACCATTGCCTGCAAGTAACTCTCTAAGCCACTCATCATCCTGACTGAAATACATCACCATTCCTTCAGTGTCACTGAATTCTCTGGAATTTAGAACATTAAGGGTGATTTAATCTGTGTTTTCAGACATAAGGGAGAATGGATGAAATAGATTGAGGAAAAACTATTCCTGTTAGTGAGCCTAGAACTAGGGGCATGCGTTAAAATCCAGAATCAGACTGTTCAGGAAACCATGCACACACACAGAACTTTAGTGGTTTGGAACTCTCCTAACAAATGAGAATTGATGTTAGATCAGTTGCAAAGTTTAAAAATGAGTTTGGCAAAACTGAGCTTTGGTTAACCAATGATATTAATGGATTAGAGAAAAAAAGCAGGCATGTAGATTTGGGTTACATATAAGCCATAATCTTATTGAATGATGGGACATGCAAAAGAAGCTAAAAGTAGCTAAGCCTGGCTCCATGTTTCCAATGCTTGAGGTTTGAGAAATTACAACACATACCAATTTGTAGTGAATATTCAAAAGGTCATAGCGAACAGTGTTTTGCCTGTGAAAGTCTTTAACGATGTGCATCTGCTGGAAGTTGTATATTCTTGTGTGCTATAATGTCGTCATCATCTTTTGTATGTCATAGTCAGAGAGTTCGTCAATATGTCCTGCAACATTACTTGAAATGAGAGCAGGCTTTTCTGCTTTAAAAGAAAATAAACTAATGTTGGTCACTGCTGTCTTGTAATTATCCCATTGCCAATTAACCACAGAAGGTGAGTTTTCAACCATACCTTCAACATTGCCAAGGCTGCCTCTCGTGCCTGTACTGTCACCTGACTCTCCTGCCATAACTCACATACTGCTAAAACCTGTATGCACAGTGTTTGGAACTTCTAGGCTTAAAAATACCTGTCAAGATTTAGGGTTTGAAAATTGGTTAAATAAGGTTAAATAAAGATTAATGTTGCTTCTGGTATTATTGACACATGTATTTTGCATATCTAGATCTGCAACAGAAGACTGTCTAATTCTGATCTGCTGTGGGCTCTATGACCTTTTGCGAGGAATCCTACTCATACTGCCAGATGTAATGCTGGCTGATGTGATGGACAAGTTGATTCAACCAGAAGCATTGATAGTTCTTGTCAATCATCCATCTCCAGTAATACAGCAAGGAGTTATTAAAGTAAGAGAAACAACCAGCTGATTCCTTCAGAGATTTGCTCATGGCAATCTGATATTTAATATATTAATAGAAGACAAAGGAATAATAAATATGTCAAATACTAGCTGTCATGTTCTATTTTAACGCTGTGACCGTGAACACACTGATCTTAATCTAATCCATCTTGAACATTCAAATTGTTAATGATGATACAATGCTAAGTTTGTCAGAAAGGGTCACCACTCAAAAATTTTGATTTATAGATTTGTGCATAATTAATTCATTAAATGACATCATGAACTCTGGTATAGAAAATCTGATATAGAAAAGAATTGCACATTAAAGGTTGTGCTGGAGCATTCAGGAATTCCTGGAGAATGCTGTGCACAAACCAGGGAAAAACCAATTAGACATTAAAATATGTGCTTTTTCACTTCAAACACTTTTTTTAAAAAATTAAAATGTCTTTGGAGGTGGGAAGGAGGTAGGAGGTGATGATGCAATTCGGTGGAGAGAAGACTGTTTGTTCAATTCGGTGCATGGGGACTGTGATTGGGAAAGCTGTTTAATTGTGAGGCTATTCCGCTCAGTTAAGAACATCTGTGCAGACAGGAACATGAGACAATTCAGTCCCTCAAGCCTGTTTCACCACTCACTTATTTCAATACTAACTGGTATTTCTGTTTACCCGACTTAATTCCATAACCCTTAATATCCTTCACTAACAAAAGTCTATCAATCTTCAATACAGAATTCAGAAGATGAATTTTAGGGTTGCCTTCCAACTCCTTCATGAGTATTTAACGAGCAAAGATTTTGATTTTTTTTGTTCTATATACATTGGTAGAAACATACCAAGTTAGTGGTGTAGATTATTGTGTGTAAATTTCAGTGACATTTTTGGGGCAATATTATAACTGGTAAGTGACTGTACGGATCAAATTGCAAAGCTGTTTATCATTTGAAGAACTGAAAAATTGTCTTGTATGATAAATTGCACTGTAAGGAGGATGCCAAAGTCTTGGAGAGAATGTAGAGAACATGTATGAGAATGGTCAAGGCAAGGGACTTCAGTTGTTTTGCAAGATTAAAGAAACTGAGATTGTTTTCATTAGCGTGAAGAATGTTAATTGATAGGTGAAATGCTTTTTAAGTTTTGAGGGAGTTTGATGGAGTCGAAAGAAACTGGAGGGAAGAGAGTTGATAACCAAAGAGAACAAATCTGTGGCAATGATGAAAATGAGAAGTAATTTGGAAGTATCTGTTTGAAATGGTAGTGAAAGCAGATTTGTAGTAATGTCAAAAGGAATTTGAATATATACAGATACTTAGAAAGACTTGCATGTGTATCAAGACAGAGCAAGTTGTGGCATTAATTGAATAGCTCTTTCACTGAGTCAGTGCAGGCATGATAAACTTAATAGCCTATCAAGATAAAAGCTTAACATGATAAGATACATAATTCAGAGCTTTCCAAAGGTCTATCACTGACCCTCGGCTTTATCATAGAAACATAGAAATAAGAGCAGCAGAGCTATTTGGCTCTTTGAACTTGCTGTGCACGCAACATGATAATAGCTGATCATCCTTCTCAGTACTGTGTTCCTGCTTTCTCTTAATATCCTTTGATGCCTTTAGTCCCGAAAACAATATCTATCTCCTTGAAAATATTCAGTGACTTAGCTTAACTGTTGTCTGAGACAGTGAACTTTCACAGGTTCACCACTCTCTGGGTGAAGAAATTTCTCATCCTAAATAGCAGCCCCCATTCTTAGACTGTCACCTCTTATTCTGGTCATCAGGAACATCCTTCCTGTGTTTACCCTGCCTAGTCCTGTTAAAATTATGTTGAGATCTATGAGATTCTTCCTCATTCTTCTAAACTTCAGTGAATGTAATCTTAACCAATCCAGGCTTTTTTTGCATGTCAGTCCTGCTATCCCAGGAATCGATCTGGTCTAGCTTTGTTTCACTTCATCCATAGCCAGAACATCCTTCCCAGATAAAGAAATTGAAAATGCACATTATACTCTAGGTGTGGTCGCACTAAGACCCTGGACAGCTGCAGCAACACATCTCTTGCTCCAGTACTCAAATATTCTCACCATGAAAGCTGACATATCTTTGCCTTTTTCACTGCTTGCTTTATCTGAATGTTTGTTTTCAGCAACTGGTGTATAAGGACCTATGTCTCATTGCACCTCCCTTTCCCAATATATCACCATTCCAATAATTTTTTTTGCTAACAAAGTAAATAATGTCTCATTTAAGCACATTATGTTTAATCTGCCATACATTTGCCTTCTCATTTGTCCATGTCATACTGAAACATCTCTGCATCCTCCTCATAGTTAACCCTTCCACCCAGCTTTGTGTCCCTGTGGTACCCCACTGGTCACTGGCCACCACTCAGAAAATGACCCATTTATTCTTACTCTTTGTTTCCTTTCAGTACACTACCTTCAGTCCCTTACAATTTAATTTTACATCATGATCTCCTATGTGGGAATTTATCTAAAGCCTTCTTAAAGTCTAAGCAAGCCGCATGCACTGTTTTATCTTATCAACTCTATTTGTTGCATCCTTAAAAAAACCATTATATTTTTCAAGCATTATTCTGAATCTATCACTGTATTCTAAGTGCTCTGCTAATAAATAAATCCTTTATGATGGACTTTATCAAATTTGCCTGTCTTTGCTGTCAGGTTAACAAGTCTGTTTTTTGCTCTCTAACTCTGTTTTTTTAAATAAGTAGGGTTACGTTTGCAATCCCCCAACTGAACAGTTCCAGTCAATGAAATCTTGAATGCATACCCATATTTAGAGTCATAAAGATGTACAGCACGGAAACAGACCCTTCAGTCTGACCCGTCCATGCCAACCGGATATCCTAACCTAATCTAGTCCCACTTGCCAGCACCCGGCCCATATCCCTCCAAACCCTTTCTATTCATATACCCATCCAGATGCCTTTTAAATGTTGCAATCGTACCAGCCTCCACCACTTCCTCTGACAGCTCATTCCATACACATACCACACTCTGTGTGAAAAAGTTGCCCCTTGGGTCCCTTTTATATCTTTTCCCTCACACCCTAAACCTATGTCCTCAACTTCCTGTCTCCCCCACCCCAGGGAAAGGACTTGATCAATTTATCCTATTCATGCCCCTCATGATTTTATAAACCTCTATAAGGTCACCCCTCAGCCTCCGACAGCCCAGGGAAAACAGTCCCAGCCTATTCATCCTCTCCCTATAGCTCAAATCCTACAACCATGGCAACATCCTTGTAAATCCTTTCTGTACCCTTTCAAGTTTCATAAAACCCTTCTGATAGAAAGGAGACCAGAATTGCACGCAATATTCCAAAAGTGGCCTAACCAATGTCTTGTAAGCTGCAACATGACCTCCCAACTCCTGTACTCAATACTCTGACCAATAAAGGAAAGCATACCAAACGCTGCCTTCACTATCCGATCTATCTGTGACTCTACTTTCAAGGAGCTATGAACCTGCACTCCAAGGTCTCTTTGTTCAGCAACACTCCCTAGGACCTTATCATTAACTGGATTAGTGGTGCTGGAAGAGCACAGCAGTTCAGGCAGCATCCGAGGAGCAGTAAAAGTGACGTTTCGGGCAAAAGCCCTTCATCAGGAATAAAGGCAGTGAGCCTGAAGGGTGGAGAGATAAGCTAGAGGAGGGTGGGGGTTGGGAGAAAGTAGCATAGAGTACAATAGGTGAGTGGGGGAGGGGATGAAGGTGATGGATCAGGGAGGAGGGTGGAATGGATAGGTGGAAAAGAAGATAGGCAGGTCGGACAAGTCATGGGGACAGTGCTGAGCTGAAAGTTTGGAACTAGGGTGAGGTGGGGGAAGGGAAATGAGGAAACTGTTGAAGTCCACATTGATACCCTGGGGTTGAAGTGTTCTGAGGCGGAAGATGAGGTGTTCTTCCTCCAGGCGTCTGGTGGTGAGGGAGCGGCGGTGAAGGAAGCCCAGGACCTCCATGTCCTCGGCAGAGTGGGAGGGGGAGTTGAAATGTTGGGCCACAGGGCAGTGTGGTTGATTGGTGCGGGTGTCCTGGAGATGTTCCCTAAAGTGCTCTGCTAGGAGGTGTCCAGTCTCCCCAATGTAGAGGATACTGCATCGGGAGCAACGGATAAAATAAACGATATTGGTGGATGTGCAGGTAAAACTTTGGATGTGGAAGGCTCCTTTAGGGCCTTGGATAGAGGTGAGGGAGGAGGTGTGGGCGCAGGTTTTGCAATTCCTGCAGTGGTAGGGGAAGGTTCCAGGATGGGAGGGTGGGTTGTTTGGGGGCGTGGACCTGACCAGGTAGTCACATAGGGAATGGTCTTTGCAGAAGGCAGAAAGGGGTGGGGAGGGAAATATATCCCTGGTGGTGGGGTCTTTTTGGAGGTGGCGGAAATGTCGGCAGATGATTTGGTTTATGCGAAGGTTGGTAGGGTGGAAGGTGAGCACCAGGGGCGTTCTGTCCTTGCTCCAGTTGGAGGGTGGGGTCTGAGGGCGGTGGTGCGGGATGTGGACGAGGGCATCTTTCACCACGCGGGAAGGAAAATTGCAGTCTCAAAAGAAGGAGGCCATCTGGTGTGTTCTGTGGTGGAACTGGTCCTCCTGGGAGCAGATCCAGCGGAGGCGGAGGAATTGGGAATATGGGATGGCATTTTTGCAAGAGGTAGGGTGGGAAGAGGTGTAATCCAGGTAGCTGTGGGAGTCGGTGGGTTTGTAAAAAAAAAAAATGTCAGTGTCAAGTCGGTCGTCATTAATGGAGATGGTGAGGTCCAGGAAGGGGAGGGAGGTGTCAGAGATGGTCCAGGTAAATTTAAGGTCAGAGTGGAATGTGTTGAAGTTGATGACTTGCTCAACCTCCTTGCGGGAGCACGAGGTGGTGCCAATGCAGTCATCAATGTAGCGGAGGAAGAGGTGGGGAGTGGTGCCGGTGTAATTACGGAAGATCAACTGTTCTACATAGCCAACAAAGAGACAGGCATAGCTGGGGCCCATACGTGTGCCCATGGCTACCCCTTTGGTCTGGAGGAAGTGGGAGGATTCGAAGGAGTAATTGTTAAGGGTGAGGACCAGTTCGGCCAAACAAATGAGTGTGTCGGTGGAAGGCTACTGTTGGGGACGTCAGGAGAGGAAATAACGGAGGGCTTGGAGGCCCTGGTCATGGCAGATGGAGGTGTAGAGGGATTGGATATCCATGGTGAAGGTGAGGCGTTGGGGGCCGGGGAAACGGAAGTCTTGGAGGAGGTAAAGGGCATAGGTGGTGTCTCGAAAGTATGTGGGGAGTTCCTGGACTAGGGAAGATAGGACAGTGTCGAGGTAGGTAGAGATGAGTTCAGTTGGGCAGGAGCATGCTGAGACAATGGGTCGGCCAGGGTGGTCAGGCTTGTGGATCTTGGGAAGGAGGTAGAACTGGGCAGTGCGGGGTTCCCAGACTATGAGGTTGGAAGCTGTGGGTGGGAGATCTCCTGAGGTGATGAACTTCTGTATGGTCTGGGAGATGATGGTTTGGTGATGGGGGGTGGGGTCATGGTCGAGGGGGCGGTAGGAAGAGGTGTCCTCGAGTTGGCGTTTGGCTTCAGCGGTGTAGAGATCAGTATGCCAGACTACCACTGCGCCCCCTTTATCTGCTGGCTTGATGGTGAGGTCAGGATTGGAGCAGAGGGATTGGAGGGCTGCGCGTTGTGAGGGTGAGGGGTTGGAGTGGGGGAGGGGGGTAGACAGGTTGAGGCGGTTAATGTTCCGGCAGCAGTTGGAAATGAAGAGGTCGAGGGCAGGTAATAGGCCAGCACGGGGTGTCCAGGTGGATGCAGTGTGTTGGAGGTGGGCGAAAGGGTCCTCGGAAGGTGGGCGGGAGTCCTGATTGTGAAAGTAAGCTCGGAGGCGGAGGCGGCGGAAGAAGTGTTCGACGTCACGGCGTGTATTAGATTCATTGATGCATGGATGGAGGGGGATGAAGGCGAGTCCTTTGCTGAGGACTGATCGTTTGTCCTCAGTGAGGGGGAAGTGTGGAGGGATGGTGAAAACTGGGCAGGGCTGGGAGGTGGGATCTGGTATGGCACCTTATCATTAACTGTATAAGTCCTGCTAAGATTTGCTTTCCCAAAATACAGCACCTCACATTTATCTGAATTAAACTCAATCTGCCATGCCTCAGCCCACTGGCCCATCTGATCAAGATCCAATCTAGGGCCGGCTTTCAGTACTTTGGGATATAGGTTATCAAACCCTGGGGAATTATCAGCCTTTAATCCCATCTGTTTCCCTCATACCATTTCCTTGCTAATGCTGATGTCCTTCAATTATAGACTCATTGTCATACAGCATAGAAACATATCCTTCAGTTCAACTCAATCCATGCCAACCATAATCCCAAACTAAACTAGGCCCACTTGTCTGTGCTTGGCCCATATCCTCCCAAACATTTCTTATTCATGTATTTATCTAAATGTCTTTTAAACTTTGTAAATGTAAGCACATCCACTACTTCCACTTGAAGTTCATTTGGCACATAAACCACTCTGTATTGAAAGAAAAAATTGCCCCTCATGTTTTTTTTAAAATCTCTCTCCTTTCATATGGATGAATAGGTTAGATGGGCTTCAGATTGGTTTCACAAGTCAACACAACATCAAGGGTGAAAAGCCTATACTGCATTGTAATGTTCTATGCTCCTGTCAACTTAAAAATAAACCACCTAGTCTTGAAATCCCTCAACCCAGGGAAAACACACCTGCCATTCACCTTATCTACACCCCTCATGATTTTATAAAGCCATCCTCCTATATTCCAGTTTAAAAAAAAGAGCCCCAGCCTATCCAGGCTCTCCTTGTAACTCAAACCCTTAATTCCTGGCAACATCCAGGCTAATCTTTACTGAACTCCCTCCAGCTTAATAATATCCTTCCTGCAACAGGGTGACCAGAACCAGGCACAGTACTCCAGCGAGGTCCTGTACAACCTCAACGTGATATCCTAATTCCTATGCTCAAGTCTGAGCAATGAAAGCAAATGTGCTAAGTGCCTTCTTAACCACCCTGTCTATATATGATGCAAGCATCAAAGAATGATGTGCCTGAACCCCTCGATCTCTGTTCTCCTGTCATGTTGCAGCTGTATAGGACACTAGTTAGGACACTTTTGGAATTCTGGTCTTCCTGCTATAAGAAAGGTATTGTGAAACTTGTAAGGGTTCAGAAGAGATTTACAACAATGTTGCCAGAATTGGAGTGCTTGAACTAAAGGGAGAGGCTGGATAGACTGGGGCTATTTTCCCTGGGGGTTGGAGGCTGAGGAGTGACCTTCTAGAGGTTTATAAGATCATGAGGGGCATGGATAGGGTGAATGGCCAAGGTCTTTTCTCCAGGATGACGGAGTCAAAAACTTGAAGGCATAGGTTTAAGATAGAACATTGAACATAGAAAAATACAGCGCAGTACAGGCCCTTCAGCCCTCGATGTTGCGCCGACCGAAGCCTACCTAACCTACGCTAGCCCAATAAACAATATGCTTGTCCAATGTCCGCTTAAATGACCATAAAGAGGGAGAGTCCACCACTGCTACTGGCAGGGCATTCCATGAACTCACAACCCGCTGAGTAAAAAATCTACCCCTAACATCTGTCCTATACCAACCTCCCCTTAATTTAAAGCTGTGTCCCCTAGTAACAGCTGACTTCATTAGCGGAAAAAGGTTCTCACTGTCAACCCTATCTAAACCCCTAATCATCTTGTACACCTCTATCAAATCTCCCCTAAACCTTCTTTTCTCCAATGAGAAAAGCCCCAAGTGCCTCAGCCTTTCCTCATATGATCTTCCTACCATGCCAGGCAACATCCTGGTAAACCTCCTCTGCACTCGTTCCAATGCCTCCACATCCTTCCTATAGTATGGCGACCAAAACTGCACACAATACTCCAGATGAGGCCGCACCAGAGTCTTATACAACTGCAACATGACCTCAGGACTCCGGAACTCAATTCCTCTACCAATAAAGCCCAGTACACCATATGCCTCCTTCACAGCACTATTTACCTGGGTGGCAACTTTCAAAGATCTGTGTACATGGACACCAAGATCCCTCTGCTCATCCACACTACCAAGTAGTCTACCATTAGCCCAGTAATCCATCTTCTTGTTACTCCTACCAAAGTGAATGACTTCACACTTAGCTACATTGAATTCCATTTGCCACCTTTCTGCCCAGCTCTGCAACTTATCCATATCCCGCTGTAACCTGCCACATCCTTCTTCGCTGTCCACCACTCCACCGACTTTCGTGTCATCCGCAAACTTGCTCACCCAGCCTTCAAGCCCCTCCTCCAGATCATTTATAAAAATGACAAACAGCAATGGTCCCAAAACAGATCCTTGTGGAACACCGCTAGTAACTGCGCTCCAAGATGAACCTATACCATCAACTACTACCCTCTGTCTCCTTCCAGCCAGCCAATTCCTAATCCAAACCTCTAATGCACCCTCAATGCCATACCTCCGTAGTTTTTGCATTAGCCTGCCATGGGGTACCTTATCGAACGCCTTGCTAAAATCCATATACACCACATCTACTGCTTTACCCTCGTCCACTTCCTTAGTCACCTTCTCAAAGAACTCAATAAGGTTTGTGAGGCACGACCTGCCCTTCACAAAACCATGCTGACTATCCTTGATCACATTATTCCTATCCAGATGTTCATAAATCCTATCCCTTACAATTCTCTCAAGATGAGAGGGATAAGATTTAAAAGGGACCTAAGGCACAATGATTTCACACCTATATGGAATTAACTGCCAGAGGAAGTAGTGGAGGTTGGTAGAATTACAACATTTAAAAGGCATCTGCATAGGTATATGAATCTGAAGGATTCAGAGGATGCGGGCAAATGCTGGCAAATGGGACTAGATTAATTTAAGATATCTGATCGACATGGGTGAGTTGGACCAAAGGTTTGTTTCCTTGCAGTACAAATCTTTGACTCTGTAACACTACCAAAGGCTCTACTTTTCCCTCCCTCTCACTAGATCCTGTGTACTTCATCGTATTTTGGACATTCTTTGTGTCCTCCTTTGTGAAGACTAAGCCAAAATTCACAGTTAATGAGTCTTCCATCTCTTTGTTTCCCATTATAGCTTCCCCTTTCTTCCCCTAACCGTGTCAGGTTAGCCTGACATTAAACAGAAAAATATTAGGTTCCATCTGAATGCTGATGATAGTCAGTTCTGTCTAGTTATCATCTGTTGTGGGTAAATCACCTCCAGTTAAATTTAATTCAGCTACTTATTAAGAAATCTCATAGACAATCAAGTACTGAAACAATGATTTAAATTTTATTGCACGTAGCAACTAACAAGACCGATCAAGTAAGCTAGTTAAGCCTCACAACTCAACCCTATTAATAATGGAACTTGGCCACAATCCTACCCACTGTCTCTATCTCTGGAAGTGTCCTGGGTTCAATTCTTGTGCGTTGTTGTTGTTTGAAGTTCTGCTATTGAATTGTTCTTCTATTGGATTCTTATACAATTTTTTTTGCTCCAAGTTTGTAGTGTGACATTATTGATATCCATTAGATTCTTTCATCCCCACATTGATTACAACTTTTGGAGACCTCAAATCTGTAGCTTGCCTCCTTATCTGAAGTAACTCCCCTGTTTGTTGTTACATTCGAAGTTAGCTGTCTGTTTAAAACACAGCTTTTCCTTCAATTAACTATTTTACTTCGGAATATTTCTTCTGCAGGCAGACTTCATTGCCCGTTAGTCATGACGCAGCAGATTATCAAACAATTGTTATCTCCTCTCCCAGAAAACAGCTTGTTTATGTTTCTTTTCAAGTTAGTTAATTCACATGTTGCTTTTCATTCCTTTACAGCAACTTCTCCTTGTCCCTTTCACTTCAAGAAGTAGTTAATTCCAGAAAGCGTTATTGCTGATTCCTTCAATCCATGAAGTAGTTAAAGCTGTGAAGTTTACATTGTCACACAGCTCTCTTGACTCGCCCACTTGCGAGTTGCATGTTGCTTATTTAACATCACTTACTGTCTGAGCAGAATTTATCTTCAATTAAATGTTGGAAGTACTGATTCTGTATCTCTTTAATTCTTAGCATAAATTGTTCACTGATCAGATAGTTGTTCCACCCTCTGATTCTGTCTGAAGCTGAGTAAGATGCTTTAAGATTATTCATAACTTTGCTGTCCTATTTGACCCTGAGATCATCTGATTTCATATCTGCTGTTGTAGATGGTGCACAATGCTACTACCGAGCATGAGTGGAGGAGGGAGTGGGTGTTCGTGGATGTGGTGCCAATCAAATTTAAAATCTTCATCTTTGTTTTTTAAACTCTTAGCTCATTCCTCTTATCTCTATACTTGCCCCATAGAGTCATAGAGATGTACACATAGAAACAGACCCTTTGGTCCAACCCGTCCATATCGACCAGATATCCCAACCCAATCTAGTCCCACCTGACAGCACCCAGCCCATATCCCTCCAAACCCTTCCTATTCATATACCCATCCAAATGCCTCTTAAATGTTGCAATTGTACCAGCCTCCACCACATCCTCTGGCATTTTGTGCAGCCCTGATTTTAAATTGCTTTCTGTTTTCTGTTACTTTGCTTTGGTTCTGAATTCCAGAAATTCTTCCCTAAGCCTCTTCATCACTCTTGCTGTTTCTTCTTATAGTAATGAGAGAATTGGGCAAGCTTGATACTAGTTAAGGCCTGGCTTGATAGACTAATAATTTTAATTTTAATAATGTGAGTAGAAGAGTCAAGTGTAAGAAAAGTAACCAGAAGACTCCAGGGTTAGATTGGAGGATGAAAAGAAAATCCAACTATATAAATTTGAACAAAACAAACAGAAGCAGTAATGACTAGTAGCACCAAAATGTAAGATAATGACTCTAAGCAATATAAACTTCTATTTTACAGTGAATTCAACAGATTTAACTCCGGTTTTTTTTGTTAACCAAGCCAGAAATTAATGGTGAAACTCACCAAATCTAGCAACATTTATAGAGAGTAAGCAGAGTTAATGTTTCAAGTCCTAGAGATGTACAGCACAGAAACAGACCCTTCGGTCTAACTTGTCCATGCCAATCAGAAACCCCAACCCAATCAAGTCCCACTTGCCAGCACCAGGCCCATATCCCTCCAAACCTTTCCTATTCCTATACCCATCCAGATGCCTTTTTAAATGTTGCAATCGTACTAGTCTTCACTTCCTCTGGCAGCTCATTCCACACACATACCACCCTCTGTGTGAAAACGTTGCCTCTTAAGTCCCTTTTATATCTTTCCCCTCTCATGCTAAACCTATGCCCTGTAGTTCTGGACCCCCCCCACCCCAGGGAAAAGACTTTGTCTATTCATCCTATCCATGCCCCTCATGATTTTATAAACCTCTGTAATGTCACCCCTCAGCTTCCAACAGTCCAGGGAAAACAGCCTCGGCCTATTCAACCTCTCTCTATGGCTCAAATCCTGCAATCCTGGCAACATCCTTGTAAATCTTTTCTGAACCCTTCCAAGTTTCACAACATCCTTCCGATAGGAAAGAGATCAGAATTGCACACAATATTCCAAAAGTGGCCTAACCGATGTCCTGTACAGTCGCAACATGACCTCCCAACTCCTGTACTCAATACTCTGACCAATAAAGGAAAGCATATGAAATGCCTTTTTCACTATCCTATCTACCTGTGACTCCACTTTCAAGGAGCTACGAACCTGCACTCCAAGGTCTCTTTGTTCAGCAACACTCCCTAGGACCTTACCATTAAATGTATACGTCCTGCTATGATTTGCTTTCCAAAAATGCAGCACCTCGCATTTATCTGAATTAAACTCCATCTGCCACTTCTCAGTCCATTGGCCCATCTGATCAAGATCCTGCTGTAATCAGGTAACTTTCTTCGCTGTCCATTACACCCCCAATTTTGGTGTCATCTGCACACTTACTAACTATACCTCTTATGCTCACATCCAAATCATTTCTATTAAAGACGAAAAGCAGTGGACCCAGCACCGATCCTTGTGGCACTCCACTGGTCACAGGCCTGCAGTCAGGAAACCAATCCTCCACTACCATCCTCTGTCTTCTACCTTTTGAGCTAGTTCTGTATCCAAATGGCTAGTTCTCCTTGTATTCCATGAGATCAAACCTTGCTAACCTGTCTCCCATGGGGAATCTTGTCGAACGCCTTACTGAAGTCCATATAGATCACATCCACCGCTCTGCCCTCATCAATCTTCTTTGTTACTTCCTCAAAAAACTCAGTGAAGTTTGTGAGACATGATTTCCCATGGCACGAAGCCATGTTGACTATCCCTAATCAGTCCCTGCCTTTCCAAAAATATGTACATCCTGTCCCTCGGGATTCCCTCTAACAACTTGCCCACCACTGACATCAGGGCCACTGGTCTCTTGTTCCCTGGCTTGTCCTTACCCCTCTTCTAGTGACCCTTCTTCAGAACTGGCATTTTATTTTATTATACTGTAATTTTAAATTATTTATATTTTGACTTATATTCTGGTAGGTTTTTAAACATACTTCTACTCTAGAAGGCAATTTCATTTTGTTCTGATTCTTTTGTGCAGGTCACACATCAGGCTTATATGATTTTTATTTTTACTAATTTAACCTCCTGGTCCAATTGGTCTTTTCTGTTAAGTTGAGAGATCATAAAATTGCGGGAGAAGTATCTGGAGCTGAACGTTACAGCTTGACATCCAGAACCCTGAATGTAGTCACATCTCTCCATGCTTTTGTGATGTTGTTTGGACTGCTGGTTGCTGGTGAGATTGTACTACCCATTACTGAGGACCAAACTCCAATCAAGGATGAACATTACAATCAACTGATGCATAACAATTAATCATTGACTCCCTGGTCTAATAAGCTATCGCTGACAACCATAGGCCATGACCCACCTGATATACATAGGCATTCCCTTGGTGAAAATTTTGCGGATGACGTCCTGTTTCTTTACAGAGCTACTTGGCCCTACCAATTTCTTTAGAATACACTCTTTGCACTCTCTAAACTTACAGACGTAAGTACATAAAACTGGATGTTTGCAACCTCCAGGTCAACCTCTGTCTCACTTCATTACGGTTTTTAAAACTGCAACCAGTTTTTACTCAGAGCAACACACTTGCCCTCAGCAGTTATCTCCACAGTAACATCACAGCTGGCTTGCTGCCAAAACCTGCTTCAGCTGGGCCAAAAATTCAAGCTTTGTTTGTAAGTGCACAACTAAAAATAACTAACTAAATAAAACCGACTGAAAGTGAATAGCCTTTAATTTATCTTAAACTGAAATCAAAACTCTGCATTTTAACCCTTAATGTAATTCACAGTAATGACGGTTATACCACCTTTTAAAATGATCTTGGTCCTGATTATTTCCTCCTTTGGCTTATTACCAGAACTCTTCCTTCATGTTGTTCTTGGAATGTTTCACCATGCTAAAGTTGCTATATAAATGCAAGTTGCTTCTGGATTCAGATTTGCTATTGGAAGATCTTTCCTTCTAAATCCATACATCTCATTTCCCTAACTGAATTTAACTTGTTTTGTTGACAGTTGCTGGATGCATATTTTACACGAGCATCAAAGGAACAAAAGGAAAAGTTCTTGAAAAACCATGGATTTTCTTTGTTGGCCAACCAGCTCTATCTCCACCAAGGATCTCACGGTCTGCTGGAGTGCTTCCTTGAAATGTTGCTCGGCCGGGCAGTTAGTCTGGATGAAGAGTATGTTTCTTTTGTTAATTAATTCCTTTTTGTCTATTTCCATGAATCAAGATCAGCATCCCTAAAATGAAAATCAATTTGTCAGCCCCTTTAATCATCACTATTCAGACTTGGAGGTTTATATTCCACCACTAACGCAACCAGTATTCAGCAGTTTGTGTTGAGATGAAAGTGTACATGGATAGGCAGTTCTATTTTTTCAAAGGGTGAGGTGTTTGTTTGACTAACTGTAGACTAAGGTATGCTTTTAAAAATTGATTTGTCATTAAGAATTACTGTTAAATGCATCACCCATTGATTTTCTGTTCTGCTTATTGTTTACAAAGTGCAGCCTAATAAAAATGAATATAGGCACTAAGTTGAATTGTTTGCTGAAGACCAAGAACAGAAATTTAACAGCAGTTAATAGTTAAGACAAATATTTGCTAATTTAGTTCAACCTGCCAGTCTGAATAAACTCATTTATTATTTTGTGATGTTATTAACTTTCAAGATGATGGTTAAAAGCCAGACATGTCTAAATTGGTTCCAGTTTTTAAAACTTCTGTAGTACTGTTTTAAATGTAATCATATTATAAGGATTAAACTGCAGGAAAATCAGTAAGTGGTAGCTAACCCACTCGAAGAATTAAATCTAAAATGATAATTCTCCTTAAATGTTGAAGAGTATTCAGTTGAAGCAGTATTTGTTATGGTAAGTTTGAGTTCATCAAATGTGATCTGATCCACCATTACATATTCTTGTATCTAATCTGAACCATCAATTTTTATTGTAAAATTATATTTCCCAGCTAATTATTGGAACATTACAATGTGCTGTAGGAGAGTTGCCAAACAGAAAAAAGTCTTTAAGAAAAGAAACAGAAAGGGCTGCAGATGTTGTAAATCAGAAACAAAAATAGAAATTGCTGGACAAGCTCAAAGTCTGGCAGCAGTTCTGAGGAAGGGTCATTTGACCCGAAACGTTAACTCCTATCTGAAGGATGTTGTGAAACTTGAAAGGTTTCAGATGTTGCCAGGTTTGGAGGATTTGAGCTGTAGGGAGAGGTTGAAGAGGGGTAGGACTCTTTTCCCTGGGGCGTAGGAGGCTGAGAGGTGACCTTATAGAGGTTTATAAAATCATGAGGGACATGGATAGGGTAAATACACAAAGTCTTTTCCCAGAGGTGGGGGAGACAGAACTAGAGGGGATAGGTTTAAGGTGAGTGGGGAAAGATATAAAACAAACCTAAGGGGCAATCTTTTCACAGGATCTTGTTTCCATGCTGTGCATCTCTATGACTTGATTTTTCTCCGTGGGTGCTGCCAGAGCTGCTGATCTTTTCCAGCAATTTCTATTTTTGTTTAAGGTATTTAAGAACATAGAAATAGTCCATTTGGCCCAAGAAGCGTGCTCTGTCATTCAACTAAATCAATGCTGATCTTTTCAATTAGTTCTATATTCCTGCAGTATCACAAATCATTTGATATCAAATATCTGGAAGTCTATCATAAGTCCATAAGATATAGGAGCAGAATTAAGCCATTCAGCCCATCAAGTATACTTCACCATTCAATCATTGCTGATATCTTTCTCCTATCATCTTCACATAACTGTTGATTCCCTTACTAATCAAGAAACTAACGATCTTAGTTTTGAGTAAATTTAATGACTCTACCTCTAGATAGGTAGGGAATTCCAAAGTTTGCCACCCTCTGAGTGAATGAAGGAATTTCTCTTCATCACAGTCCTAAATTGACCACTTGTAATCCTGAGAGTCTATCTCCGGGTTCTAGACACACCCAGCCAGGGAAAATATCCTTCTTGCTTCAGTCCTGTTATGCCTTGATTTAAAAAGAATTATATGGTTCAATGAGATCACCTCTCATTCTTCTTAAATCTAGGGAATATAGACTATTTCTACATAGGATAATTTTGCCAATGGTGAGTTTAGAATTATAGGATACTTGTGTTGAGGCAGAGACTAGTTTGTCTGGCCTGATTTGGTGCTGTACATTCAGTGTAGTCTTTACTGTGGTCAGACTCTGAAGTACTCCTGAATTCTCTCAGTTGCACCATATTGGTCAACTGTCACCCTAATAAGAAATCTTCATGAATTGTCCATCTTTTTTTTCCAAACTGAGAATGCTAAGGCAAGAAAGAGGCATCTGCACCTTGTTTTCCTTTTGGAAGGCAGTGAGGAATATCCATAAGCAACTGTGATTGATAATTGGAAGGATATAACTCCCTTTTTATTTTGAGAAGTTAATAATGCTAATGTGCATTTACCTGCCTTTCGTCCACCCAGACGAATGTATGAATTCCAAGATATTGGAATTACTTCATCCAGAACTGACAGGAGTAAATACTGAAGGCAAGGAAGGATCAATATCTTCCAGCTCATCCAAACAGAAGTAAGATGGACAGTTTGTTTCTTCTATTTAGATCACCATATATCATAGTGAGAAGGGATTTTTTTGTAGAAGATGGCAACCTTCATTGTAGCTTGAATCCCTAGATATGTAAAGTTATACCATTACTGCCATATGTGTCTTGGCTCTATAACATCCTACTCTACTCCTCAGTCACCCCCAAAACCCTCCATCCCATGGCAGCTATTTTTGCAAATGCAGAGGATGCCACATCTGGCCTTTTATCCCCTACCTCCTTATTGTTCCTCAACCTGAAGCAGTGGTTTATTTATAATACTTAGTTTAGTTTACTGTATTCAGTGCTCACAACACAGTCCCCTCTATACTAGGGAGAACAAACACAGATTGGATGAGCACTTTGCAACACCTTCATTCAATCAACAAGTGTGACCTAACCTTCCAGTTGCCTGACTTTAAAATTTGCGCTTCCATCAACCGCAACGTCTTGTCACTTCCTCATTGCACTTTCCCATCCAAATGCAAAAAAACTAACATTCACTTTTACCTTTTCTCTCTTGAATATCCAAGATCCCAAGCACTCCTCCTATGTAAGACAACAGCTTGCATGTAAAAACCGAAAGAACTGCAAATGCTGTAAATCAGAAACAAAAACAGAAGTTGCTAGAAAAGCTCAGCAGGTCTGGTAGCATCTGCAGAGAAATCAAAGTTAACGTTTCAGGTCTGACTTTTCCTCAGAACTGATGGTAGCTCAGAAAATGTTGGTTTGTGTGCAGAAGATGGGGGAAGGGGTAAGGAGTAAATGACAGGTATAGATAAACCCAAAAGAGAGAGACGATAGTTGGAAAAATGAAGAAATGGATAATGATCTGGCTGTGAAGGTGAATGAGGCTAACAGTAGATAGCCTGCTATTACATACTATGTGATAACAAGCCTTGGTTGGGCGCTAGGGCATAGGAGAGTTCAGGCCCTAAAATTATTGAACTTGATATTGAATCTGGAGGGCTGCAGGGTCCCAATGTGCAAAGTAAAGTGTTGTTCTTCCAGCTTGCGCTGAGCTAGAGATGTTGGCTAGGGAATAGGGCAGTGTGTTAAAGTGGCAGGCAACTGGAAGCTCTGGGTCTTTTGCGAGCAGAACATAAATGTTCCATGAAACAGTCACCCTGCTTCACCTGGAAGGTATGTTTAGGCCCTTGGATGCTGAGGATAGGGGAGGTAAATGGACAGGTGTTACACCTTCAGCAGTTTGTGCCATGGGGCTGTGGGGTTCGTTGGGAGCGAAGGAAGTGTAGACCAGGATGTCCCGGTGGGAAAGGTCCCTGTGGAAGGTGGATAAGGGAGGGGATTGTGTCTAATGGTGACATCTCACTGGAGGGAGGTGAAATGGTGGCTGATGATCTTATGGATGTGGATGCTGGTGTGATCATAAGTAAGGGCAAGGAGAACTCTGTGGCTGTAGCGGGAGGGAAGAGGGGTTCAGATCCAGTTGAGGGCCCTATCAACAACGGTGCTGTGGAACCCTCTGTTGAAGAAGGTGGAAGTTTGAGACTTCCTTGTCAAATTTGGCCTCATCAAAACATATGCAATGGAGGCAAAGGAACTGGGAGAATGGAATGGAGTCTTTACAGGAAACAAGGTATGAGGATCTATAGTCCAGATAGCTATGGGACTCATTGGGTTTACAGTATACATTAGTGTACTGCATATCCCGAGAAAGAGAAGGGAGGAGTCAGAAATGGGTCAGGTGAAAGTGAGGGTAGGGTGGAAATTGGAAGCAAAGTCAATGAACCTTTCCAATTCCGGAAGAGAGAGAAAAGCAGCACCGATGATATCATCGATAAATCGGAGCAGGAGTTGTGGGTGGGGACTGGATTAGGATTGGAACCAAGAATGTTCCATATATGCCATGAAGAGACCGGCATAACTAGGGCCCATGTTGGTACCCATGGCTGCCCCTCTGACTTGAAGAAAATGAGAAGACAACCTACATGTCCTACTTTTAATATACCGTATTTGCTCCTTCTCAAAACAGTGCTATAGAGGCCATTCAGTCTATCAATTCTGCACCAACCCCCTACACGCAGATCCATCCCACCCAGAGATTTTGTTATTTACAGTTAGGCCTGATGTGTATCCATCCTTTGTTTCTCTTCTCCCATTACCATCTCCTTTTGCTATGTATGATCACAGTTTTGCTCCTTAATTTTCCAGCCTTTAATTGCTAACCACCCTTTCACAGACCTTGCCTTTTTACTCTCTAAACCTCTACCCACTTTCCTTGCTTCTACTTATTTTAAACATGTCAAAACATTAACTTATTTCAGTTTTGATGAAAGGTCCTTGACCTGAAACATTAACTGTGTTTCAGTCCACAGATGCTGCCTGATCAAGGTTGAGCTGTTCAAACTAAAGAATTCAAATTAGTAGCAGGAATAAGCCAATTTTCTCTTAAGCCTGCTCTACCACTTCATAATTTCAATACTGGTCAGACCATGTCTGCAATCCACTTTCTTTCTGCTTCTTGACCAATGTTCCTTCTAAGCTGCAAAGTTGCACAACTGTTCTGAGATTCCACTCATGCATGCAGATGCATTGACTTCCAGTTTCAGAAGCTGCTGCCATGCAAGTCGGGAATAATTGTTCAGGTGAATGTAGCTCTTGGCTCCTTTGTTAGTGAAAAATCCAATTCTAACTTAAAAATAATAATTAATGACACTGCTTTCACCATTCTCTGGGGCAGAGAATTCCACGTACACATGATCTGAGAGAAAATGTTTCTCCTCATCTCTGTTTTAAATAGACAATTCCTTTTATTTTTAAACTATGTCCCCTAGCCTAGTCTCTACCACATCAGGAATATGTACTAACTGAAATAGCTACCAATAAGATATATGAATTAGACAAGCTAGGACCATGCAGATCAGAAGCAAAACAGAAGAGGCCAGTATCAAAAATAGGCTGGTATGTTGTGCCACCTTATTGCTGATACTGAGAAATTAATTGTGTTATTCACTGATTAGAACAATAATTCTTTAACAACCCTTTTGTTCTTTATTTGGTCAAAGACTTAGCCATAGCTGTTAACGGATCTTTGCTTTATAAGAGGGCCCGTGTCAATATATACAAATGACAAGTTTTACAGAACAGTTCAATTCTTGAGTAAATTGCCTTGTCTTTCTTCTTTTTTGCAGTTTGGATACAGAGACTATGGCTCAGATCGACCCATTTCGTAAAAGATGCATTATTCCTGTACTTGGCCTGATTGAAAACTCCCTGTATGAAAATACATTGGTGCACAATAAATTGTGTGTTCTACTCCAGCTTTTGAATGCCTGCCCCAAGTTAGCTGACATACTGCTCGACAACGGCTTAATATATGTCTTGTTGAACACCTTAGCAACATTAAATGGATTAGAGAATGGGTAAGGAAGTTATTGTGCTAGATTAATAGATTGCAAAGTGAAATAATTATCCTGTAATCATTGTAAACAGAAAATCTGATTACATTGTTCCTTTATTTATTTTGGAACCGCTCTTATTCTGTTTTATGTCGACCTGAAATAGTTTGTGTTTTACCTGTTCGTCTCAAACCAATATCTATACCTAAGTATCTGGTCTGCTGTTCAATATTTATTCCTCAGTTAATCTCATTAAAGCAAATTATCTGCCTGATGTGTCATGAGTGTATTGTGTGAGACTTTGTGCACAATTGACTGTTATGCTACCTCAATTGCAACACTGGGCAGGCAGTGGCATAGAAGTCTTAATGCTATACTAGAACTCCAGAACCCAACCTAAAGTTTTGGTGACATGGTTTTGATACCAGTGTTGCAGATAAAGTTTGAATTCAATTAACAAAATTCATTATTGTTTAGAAAAAAAAGAGTCTAGTAACACTAATAGCCCTTAGAGAAGGGAATCTGCTGCCCAACAGTCTGGCCTACATGTAACTCTTAACTGCTACTCTGGGCATTTAGTGCTAGACAATAAATACTGGCTGAGCCAGCGATGCCCATGTTTTCATGAATGGATTTTTGTGAAAAAAAACCTCAAGTACTTAATTACCTAGAAAGCAATTTGAGTTTTAAAAGACATTTTTATAAATGTTTTTTTCTGAGCTGCCTCTTGTTCTTTAAGTTATGTCCTAAAAACACCGCTGTGGATCATGTTTTTGGTTACCCTCCCTAGTATCTTCCCTTTTGCTGGGTATTTTGTCATGTAACACCTTCACAATGTAACCTGACGTTTTTCTGTATTTTTAAGGTGAAATATACCTGAGAGTTCTTTTTGAATTGTTTCACTTTAATATTTCAGCTGAGTTATTTTATGGTTCCACAATCATATTTGTGATCTTTATTTTTAAAAGGCTTGAATGCTGTTTTTATTTAGATTTTTACACATCACAGCTTTCACTTTATTCCTGTTTCTGAAAGTGGTCTGTTTTGTTAAGTTTATCCCATCATTTTCTTCCATTGTAGTATTCCAGTGAATGAGTACAAATTGCTGCTATGTGATATTCAGCAACTACTAGTTGCTATTACCATCCATTCCTGCAGCTCTTCTGGTTTACCATATTTTCGCATAATAGAGGATTTAATCTCACTGCTTGGATACCTGCAGAAGAGCAAGGATGCAAAAACAAAAGGTGGGTGCTTAACGAGTTTTGAGAAGATTTATAGTTCAGGTTGAGGTTTTGGATGTAAATTTTCTCGCTGAGCTTGGAGGTTTATTTCCAGACCTTTCGTTACCTTACTAGGCAATCTTCAGTGGGCCTCACGCGAAGCAATGCTGAAAATTCCTGCTTTCTATTTATATGTTTGGGTTTCTTTGGGTTGGTGATGTTATTTCCTGTGGTGAAGTCATTTCCTGTTCCTTTTCTCAGGAAATGGTAGATGGGGTCTAACCGGATGTGTTTGTTGATAGAGTTCCGATTGGAATGCCATGCTTCTAGGAATTCTCGTTCGTGTCTTTGTTTGGCTTGTCCTAGGATGGATGTGTTGCCCCAGTCAAAGTGGTGCCCTTCCTCATCCGTGTGTGAGGATACTAGTGAGAGAGGGTCATGTCTTTTTGTGGCTTGTTGGTGTTCACGTATCCTGGTGGCTAGTTTTCTGCCTGTTTGTCCAATGTAGTATTTGTTACAGTCCTTGCACAGTATTTTGTAAATGACGTTAGTTTTGCTCATTGTCTGTATAGGGTCTTTCAAGTTCATTAGCTGCTGTTTTAGTGTGTTGTTGGGTTTGTGGGCTACCATGATGGCAAGGGGTCTGAGTAGTCTGGCTGTCATTTCTGAGATGTCTTTTGATGTAGGGGAGAGTGGCTAGGGTTTCTGGACGTGCTTTGTCTGCTTGTTTGTGGGTGCTTAAAATAGAATAATTTAGAAATTGAACTGATCTTAATTCTTTAGTTCTGTATTTTTCCAGCTCCACTTCTTGTTTATTTTGTTACTAATGGACCTACAAACATTTTTCTAAAGGAAAACTTGGAGACACTGAAGGGATATTTCAAGCAAGTAATTCATAATTGGTCATTTTGATTTGCCACAAAAAATAAATAAAACTGTAAAATTAGTTAAATTGCAGCTCATCTATCTACAAGTTCAAGTTAAATTGAGCTTCATGATAATCAAGGAGGTCCTGTTTCAATAAATGAATCTACAGCTGTTGGTGCTGAAAACATCAGGTTCAAGTGCAAGTACAGTAAAGTAAATGTAGAAAAATGTCTTCATTTCAATTTTTTTCACACCTTACATTAGTGTCGTGTGTTGTGGCCTCACCTGGCCTAGGATTGTTAAAACATCCACTGTTGCATTGAAAAATGTCAGGACTTCTGGAAAACTGTGTAATCATTTTCTGCCAAACATGCTGTGTTCGGATGAATGCAACATGGTTTACTATGTCATCACAGCAGTTGAATGTGGTTTTGATGTTTTTGTACTCCAGTGGAAAATTTCCAAAGCATTTTTACGCCCTTTGAGAGAAACAAGCAAATGAGTGGGCAGGTATTCATCAGACTCTTTCAAAGCATTGACCTCTCGGACGACTTAGTTGAAGAATATAACGCACCTATAATTATATTATCTGTCAATTCTGTTGTGCAGCATACAACATCATCCACCTGTCTATGGGTTAATATGGTTTTCCCTGCCTGATATCTGTAACTCCCTTCAGGCAAGCGAAAAGTGGCTCATCAGATTAGTAGGCCTGAGCTAACTATTTGTTTTTGAGATCTTGTGCAGTTGTAACCTATTTGAACTCAGCATAGTGGAAGCAGTTGGCAGTTGTAGCTTCCATCATCATTTTTCGCACCTCATTCATTATGAACATAGACTCTAGAACAATTGGATTATCAATATTTATCAATGGTCTCTATAGTCTGAGAGATCAGTGGAAGTACAGTTCAACCTCAGTTATCCGAACATCGATTATCCAAGTTCCGGATTATCCAAACAAGATCTAAGGTTCCGGTCCTTAGGTAAACTGTGTTATGTGAACATTCCATTATCCAAATATTCGATTATTATCCAAACAAAATACTTCCTGTCCGTGTCGTTCAAATAATAACAATAGTGTACATAGCTTTCAGTTTTATAATCGTCCTGCTGATTCATTGGCTAAGTTTGACCAGGGTGTTGGAGGCATCAGCTTGAAACCAGCAATTTCAGTGATGCGGGACAATTGTCTGTATTAAGAATCCCTTTCTTGCATTGTGCATTCACTTTGCTAGACCTGTCTCAAAAATGATGGAAGTCATCGAGGTAATTTTGTTAGCCTATTACTGCATGGGTAGTAGCTTGATATTTGTAAAACAACAAGTCATTTTTTCAATTTTCTTTCACAAGAAGCATCAGATTTTCAGCATCATCCATGTTGACACTGCCTGTATGATATGTTCCTTGCTTCATTTTCTACATTAGATTTATCATCTTTAGATATGAGTGTGTGTTCTGGGAGAAGATGATAAAACAAACTCTTGTTTCATCGATGTTAAAAAATGTGTTGTGGCAAGACAGTTATGGTGCAGTGGTAGTGTCCCTGCCTATAGACCAAAGGTCTGGTTTCAAATCCACCTGCTCCAGAAGTGCATCATAACATGTCTTAGCAGGTTTTTTTTAAAACTGTTTTGTGGTGTTTACTCGTGCAAGGCACGGGAAGGATTATTTCAGAGTCTATCATGTCATTTCTGCTATAACTGCCACACTCTTATTGCTTACCATACAAGATGATGCCATTCTTTATCTTGAATCAATTAAGCCATGGGTTAGTGCAGATGAGCTCCTTGTTTCCCAGCTTCTTTGCCAGGGTGATTTCTCTTTCCATCAGAATTGGACTGAAGATGGGAATATTCTCGACTCAAACTCTATTAAACCACATCACTACTTCATCTGGGTAGGCAGCTGTTCTCATCCTCTTTCTTGCTAAAGAAGAAGACTGTTTATTGAGCCCCTTTTAAGATGCTCACTTGTACTTCAGAAAGATTGACTCAACTCAATATCCCACCTTCCAGTTTGGGTTTCTGCCTAAACCACTAATCCAGGCAGTGAATTCCGACGCTCACCATCTTCTAGGTGAAAAGGCTTTTCCTTATGTCCCCTTTAATCTTTTTATTGATCATCTTAAATCAGTCCCCTGTGGTAATTGACCTTTCCACAAGAGAAAACCAGTCTTTCCTGTTTACCCTGTCTCGACCCTTCATAATTTTGAACATTTCAATTCTGTCCCCCCTCCATTCCTTCTATTCGAAGGAAAACACCTCTCTAGCTTATCCAAGCTTTCCGTATTAATGCAATTTCCAAACTCTGACAACACCCCTGTTAATATTTGCTGTCCAGAATAATTGCATCCTTCCTATACTGTGGTAACCAGAAAAGTGTACACATTTCCACCTGTGGCCTAACCAGTGTTTTACAGTTTCAGCATTGTCTTGCTTTGTATTCTATACCTTGTCCAACAAAGAAAAGTGTTCCTTATGTTTCTTTATCATGTTATCAGACTGTCCTTTCATTTTCAAAGATTTGTTATTCTATACTTTAAGGTTTTACATTTCCTCTATCCCTCTCAGTAGCATCCTGTTTATTGTGTATTTTCTGGCTTTGTTTGGCATTCCCAAATGCATCCTTTTGAAGATGGTTATGTCAAAAGCTAAGTTAAATTTAAGCTCCTCTGTAGTGCTTTTTTTCAATTTTCCACATTCACCTTGCTGAAAATAACTCCTTAATCCCAGTAGTGTAACTGTGGACTCTTGAAAGAGTACATACATAAGTCCTGTTGACTGAGGTTTAGCAATGTGACGACAGTTTCCTGTGAGCCAAGCTGAATAAGTGCTTTGAAGGTGAAAAAGGCAACAATTTGGATTCTTCAAGCAATCTAAAATACTCAGCAGGGTTCCAGTTAGCAGTCAGATTAGATTAGGCTTGTATGATAAAACAATGAGGTTAGTGAAATATTAGCTGTGTTGCCATTAACAGTACTACTGAAAGCAGGTGCAAATTTCTAATGCCAGTGGCTGTATTACAAGTAGAGGTTCTGATGCCCATTCTTTTGGTAGAGATAGGAATCTGAGTGAATCAGGAACTTCATATTAATGTGGAGCCCAAACTAGTATTATATTGCACATATTGCAAAATGGACCTTCTATTTCTTTGCCTCCGGAGAATAGTGCCAGATGCTTTAACTAATTGGGAACACCAGTATGGAAAATCGATTGATATTGCCATCACTGGAAATGAGACCATTATTAACAGCAAGATAGAATGTTGGGTAGCTGCTCTTCCTCCCTCTCCCTAATCCTCAGTCCCTTCTCTCTTTACCTGAGTCAGATGTGCAGATGGATAGAATTAGGGTAGAAATGTTAAGATGACATATATAAACAAGGGACTTTCAAAGTTGTTAAAAACAATTCAAAGTTTTTGTCCTTATGTTGTGATATCTTATCATGAATCTGCATTATAAATGTAATCCTATCTTCCTTCGTTTAGAATTAGCTATTGCATTGCAGTTCCGGGTCCTTCAGGGTGCTATTGAATTTATAAAAGACACAGCCAATCAAGATGCTCAGAATATAAGTAGCTCCTTCCATTTACCTGCAACACAGCATCATGCCATTCACCAGAAAAGGAAGAGTATTGCAGGTGAGTGCTGTAACAATCCAGTGGTGGTTATTACAACTGTCTGCAGATTAACTAGCAAAATAGAGTAACTGTAACAATCACAGTAGATCCATATATAAATTAGGTTTATTTCAGTGGATTCTGAGGTTTTTTTCCATTGTATGTTGTAACATTTTAATTGAATTTTAATCAGTTACTTAGTGAAAAGAAACTATAATGGAGTAGATCTGTCCTCTTGGGTCTGAGGCATCACCGCATTGATATACACTTTTGCTTGAGTAGTGCATGGGCCAGCTCTACCAACTGACCTATTTTTACTTCATGTTTGATGTAATTCTCCTCTTCAGAAACTAAAGTGATTGAAATGATTATTCTTTTAGAAAGAAATTTTCCTCAGAGCAGATGCACATACTCCATATATATTTTATGTAATTGATTAGTTACTTTGATACAATGCATGATACTGCAATTTACTAAGGATTAAATTTACATCTTAAATTCATAAGATTATTGTCTCGCTTATAGAAACTTTAAATACTCTTAAGTACTCCTTTCCAGTCTTGTATATAAGTACAAATCACAGAAACATTGCTCAATGTCAACTATATTGCTAAAAGAATGCAGCTACAAGAGAGTATTACTGATCTAGGATGCAAATCAAAATAATTGCAGTTACTATTATTTCTATAGCCATATTCAAAGTGACGTTGCAATAAAGTTATATGTCTATGACAAGATTTGAACACCAGCCTGCAAAAAACTTTTTTACAATTCTACAGTCTGCCCAGAAGAGAGTTTTATTTTTCAATGTTTGTCATGGGATGTCAGAGGAATGCAGCGTAGGTTGGCACAGAAGAATTCTGAGTTAGAAGCAAGTGTCAGTGGTAAGACCAAACTGGATAGCTGGAACTTGATGAATAAGACAATAAATGCCCTTTTGTGCAAGACAGATAGGGAGACATGTTTGCATAACAAAAAGCCACAGAATTGTTTTGTGGTCAAATGTATAATATTCAAACCTCAAACATTACCTTGTTTCTGTTTCTCATTAAGGCAGGAATTGTCAAAATTGGAAAGACAGAGTTTTCAGATGGCTTTTGTTTCAGCGCATCTTATTTTTACTTTCACCGAATTATCATGTCAACTGCCCAGCAAAAATATTAATGGAAACTCATTTTAAAGTTGTTGAGTTATAATGAATGGCTAGGAAATTTGAGGTGAACTCTTAGGCATTCTAGTTTTGATTTTTGAAGGAAAAAATATGCGTTATTTGTTTCACAAGAATGGTATTATGAAAAATTAACCAGTACACTCTGCACACCTGTGAGAAAAGGTTTGTCAAATCTACTTTGTGGATGTGACATTCTTCTGATTAAATATACTACAAGCGACAAAATTCTTGATAAGTTTGTGAAACGTTCTAGTTATTTTGCTTTGAGATTATTTTATCCTTTGAATATTTTAGTTGGTATTTGTGCTGAGTATAAAAATAACATCTTTAATCATTGCACGGTGTTTACCTTTATAATGTTCAAAACATAGGTTTGTCAATTAACATGGTTCTTTGACTTAGAACTTGTGTTAATGTACATTTTTAGCTATTGTGTAGCACTTCTCTGCAAGCTTCTACATTATTTGTCCTTATTTGCAATGAAGGTTCAATTGCATTGAAAGATTCCATAATTCCACGGCTGTCAAGACAACATTTCTCTTCGTATGGTCACCTTCCAATGACTTATTGCTTCAGCTTAGTAAACCAGGAGTCTCCCCTACTATTCCCAACTGGATCCACTTCCTGTACTTTCCTTCCAGAAGCAGGTGTAGTAGCGACCTTCCAACTGCAGTGCCTGAAAAACATTTCTTTTTGAAATGTTTGTCTCAACAGCAGGCTGCAAAATTGTGCATTTGTGAAACAAAAACTATATCCCCAATATTGTAAACCCTAAGAAATGTCTTTTGTTTCAAAATGTTTTAAGATAGCAATAAGTTCAAGCATAAAATAGAAATACTGCAATGGGATTTTTTAAAAAAATGTTCTTAGTGGTGTTTTGATGTTTACAATATTGAGATCAAATCTGTCTTCATTCACCTTTTTGCACTGATTTGTTTGCAGTTCTGTTGCAACTAACAAAAATGCCATTCATCGAGAGCAGCAATAGTATATTACATCCCAAACAACACTACACATCAGAAATTGCTGGGCAAACTTAGCAGGCCTGGCAACTCTATGGAAAGAATAACATTTGAAAGAAAAAATGGAAAGTTAACCTTTCCGGTCCATTGACCCATTGTGAAGGAGGTTCACTGGACCTGCAGTGTTGTTGCTGCTTTCTCTTGACAGATGCTGCCAAGCATGCTGAGCTTTTCCAGCAATTTCTGTTCTGTCTTGCTTACACAAAGTGCTGTTTGGGAGACATACAATTTGCTTTCACTGTTAGCCAGCTGCTGCTTACAACCTCTTAGAAGTCAAGTGCTATGTTTTCACATATGAACAATACATTTGTTAATGTCTACAGTAGTACTGTTGTCCTTTTGTGAAAACATTTGACGTCTAACAAAACTGAAAATCAGTTAAGATAATTTGACCAAAGTAATATCAAAGTTATCTGTAATAGTGACTTTAAATCATGTTTCGCCAAGTTAAATCTTCCTGTTGCTCTTGACTGGTATCTTAAGTTTTCACTGCCTACAGGAATTTGGCTCATTGTTACTGGAGCTTGCTAGTGTTTCTAAGTGCACTGCTTTTTAGAATTCTTCCACGATATGTATATATGTATATACTCGAGTAAAAGTTGACCCCCTATTTTTCTATATATCTCGTGTAAATGTCGACCTTAGTTCTTCAAACAGATCAAGATTTGAGAGTCAAGATATTATCCTGTATATATAATTGTTACAACGAGGAAACAAATTTGTTTTTGTGCTGTTATGTGTTTTGATGCACAATTCAGTGTGAGACTATGGATTTCTTAAGTTCATTATCGAACAAGCACTATAATTAGTATAGAGGAACCTTGATTATCCAAAGGACATGGTGGGGAGTGCTTCATTCGTTTAATCAAGTGCTGGATAACAGAGTTTAGCCAAGCATTGGGACCTTGCAATTTTGCAGGACAGTCCAAAATTTGGATAATCGAATGCCGGATAATCGAGGTTCCTCTGTATTCACCTTTTGTGTGGCCATCTCATTCTGCTCCTCTCCAGGCCTCCAGCTGGTTGGGCGTCCCGCTCCGCTCCCAGTCTCTGTCCCACTCCGTTCCGGGACTCCAAATGCTGGCCATCCCACTCTGCTCCACGAATCCAGACTGCTGGCCGTCCCGCTCCGCTCCCAGTCTCTGTCCCACTCCACTCCGGGACTCCAGGCTGCTGCCATTCTGCTCCACTCCAGGCTGCTGGCCATCCAGCTCCACTCTGGGCCTCCAGGCTGGTGGCCATCCTGCTCCACTCCCAGTCTCTGTCTCACTCCATTCCGGGCCTCCAGCCTGCTCCATTCTGGCCATTCGCTGCACCAATAATGTTATTGCCACTTCAAGATAAGCATTTTTCGTAAAAAGAAGGAATATCAAGAACAGAATAAAAAAAACACAGATGCAATAATTACAAATTCGTTTTTGTTTTTCTTGTGTTTATCTGTTAATTATCGTAATTATTTTTTTCTTTTTAATTTTAGAGATCAATTGGGCTTCTGCTAATGATATAGTATTTTGGACTTAGCATGAATTTCGGCCCCTCAAAAGTAGCATCAGTGTAATAGTTGACTCCATGAATTTAATCTTAAAAAGCAGTCTAAAAACTTTTACATGAGTATATACGATGCTTTTCTGAAACAAAAGCACATAAATGGTTTTGGTGAATTTGATTTGAAATCCACTTTGCCAGGTCCTCGCAGGTATTCAGCTGCTCCATCTGATATCTTGCTGATGCGAATGCGATCAGTAGCCAGTGATGAATTATCATTGCTTATGCAGAGGAGGATGAGCCATGAGAATTCTATGAGAGCTTCTGAGACTGAGTTTGTCCAGAGACTGCAGAGACTGACAGTGTTATCAGTGAACAGACTAATTTACCAAGGTAAGCAACTCATTAACCTGATAATTTTTAATATTCTTACATCCTTTCTCAAAGATGATCCCAGTTTGAGTTGACCTTTTTCCAAGTAGCCATTTCTGTTATGCACCTAGATTGTAAGTGTCAATAGATTATGTATTCATGAAGGGTGTCCTTGGCAGAGTTTCCTCACTTCCCTTGCCCCCACCTTATCCTAGATCCAACCCTCTAACTCAACACCTCCCCCCTACTTGTCCATCTCCCTTCCCACCTATCTGACCTATCACAATCGCCCCCCACCTTCATCTGTTTATTATGTTCCCAGCTACCTCCCCTGCCCAGCCCCATGCCCCTCTCATTTATCTCTCAGCCCCTTTGGGCCCCCCATTCCTGATGAAGAACTATGCTCGAAATGTTGACTCTCCTCCTCAGATGCTGCCTGACCAGCACCACACTTTTCGACTCTGACCTCCGGCATCTGCAGTCCTCACTTCCTCCTTCAGTCCAGCCAGTCCATGCCAACCAAATTTCCCAATCTAAACTACTCTCATTTGCCTCTGTTTGGTCCATATCCCTCTAAACCTTTCCAATTCATTGCTGATTTGTTTTACTACGACAATTGTGATTTTTTTTTTTAAAAGTGATATATTTTGACACTCGTGATTTATATTAGATCCTGACCTCAACTTCCTGGATTTATTGAGCACGTCTGAATATCCACATCACGATAGAATACCGACTCCTCCAGGTGAAGACTTCAAGGGAGGTGCATCAATGCTACCCAGCAACAACATAAAGACATTTCAGAAAGAAATGCTAAAACTGATGGTTGAAGGGATTAAAATATCCTTGGTGAGTATAGCTGCACGTAATCAAAAACTCCAAATCTGTGGGACTGGCCTTTTGTGGTAGTCAGTACATCTTAAAGAATGAAGAAAACCAAGGAACTGCAGGTGCTGGGAATAAACAAAAACAGAAATTTCTGGAGAAATACTTTATTTTTGTTGGCATATATACCAACCTTTAACTAGCTACAATCAGTTATGAAGAAAGGTTACTGGACTCTTCACAGATGCTGCTAGACCTGTTGAGTTTCTCCAGCAATTTCTGCTAAGAATTAAGACATGGTTGGTTCACATTCTAAATTTAATAGAGAAATCCTTAATTTTTTGTCAGGTATTTTAATTATTTCTGAAGGGTTCTTTTTAATATTGGCTATTATTGTTGGTAGAAGTAATCTATCTTAATTACTGTCTAGTAATACTATCAAACTTGTAAAATGAAATTGTTAAAACTCGAGGGGAGAAAGATGCCAAGACAGTTTAGGACTGATGTAATTTTGGTCAAAGGGAGAGATTGAAATAAGTTCATTATCGAACAAGCACTATAATTAGTATAGAGCAACCTTGATTATCCAAAGGACATGGTGGGGAGTACTTCATTCGTTTAATCAAGTGCCGGATAACAGTTTAGCCAAGCATTGGTACCTTGCAATTTTGCTGGATAATCCAAAATTTGGATAATCGAATGCCGGATAATCGAGGTTCCTCTGTATTCACTTTTGTGTGGCCGTCCCATTCTGCTCCACTCCAGGCCTCCAGTCAGCCTTCCTTCCTCCCTCCCCTCCCCTCCCCACCCCCCCACCTTCTTCCCCCCCCCCCCCTTCCTTCCCCCTTCCTCTTTCTCCCCCCCCCTCCCCCCCGGAATGTTTTAAAACTTGTGTTCTTGTTCAGTCTGATTCAGGCTCCTTGAAGCTTGTCCTTGTTTAGAGCATTAACTGTTGTATGCTTCTTGGTTTAGGGATCTGGTCGAAATAGCCCCCCACGGCAGCAGTGGAAACGCATGCTTTGGTCTTGCAGAGAGACATTCCGGTCCCAGTTGGGTCGATTGCTTGTTCATGTTTTGTGCCCTGCCCGCTCGCTAGAAGAAAGAAAAATGGCTTTAGAGATAGTTTATGAACCAAGCCATCAGGAAATTCTGCGTGAATGTCTTGGTCAACCTCTGGAGGTAAGACCGCTACCATGAAAATCTTAGAAATGTGCAGAAAACTGTACTCGACCATGTAACAAAACTGTGTACTTGTACTATATTCCAATGTGCTGATCATTTTGTATGATTTGAAGTAGTGATTCTATTTTCTGGCTGTTTTCAGAAGGTTTATGGAAGATAAATGCTTATATTCTTTAATGCAGCTTCTCAACATTAATATTTGAACATTGTTTAATTACACATTAACAGAAAACTTTCAAGCATCTTTTGTGATCGTATGAAGCAGCTCATTCTGAAGTAGCTTTAAATGGTGAGCCCCTCTTGATTATGTTTACCCACAGCATGGACCCAAACTAGCACTGTATCTGTATGAATTGATGCATGACCACATGGAAGACTTGACCAAGGAACAGCAAACTGCAGCAGGGAACTTCTTCACCTCTTTAAAGATTTGTGGATATAAGTGTATTCCACTTAATGCTCCACCCAAACCAGATCTCAATAAAGCCATTGAAGAGGTACGGTGACAATTCTTAAACAGAACTGAAGAAATGTTCTCTTTAACTTATATTATGTACTATAACTCCTGTGGACACCAATAAACTTTTTAACAAGGAAATAATCTCAAAGCCAATGGGAGGAAAAAAAATGCTGGGCAGTGTTTTAGTTTTTAAAACTTTTCTTATAGCAAATCAATCAAAATCAGTAAAACGTTAACAAACACGAATATTTCAAATGAAATTGAACACTTTAAAGACTTCCAAGAAACCATAGAGTCCCTACAGTGTAGAAACAGACTATTTAGCCCAACAAGTGCACACCAACCCTCTGAAGACTACCTCACCCAGACCATTCCTGTACTACTCTACGTTTCCCCTTGACTAATACACCTAGCCTATATATCCCTGAACACTATGGGCAATTTAGCACGGCCAGTTCACCTAACCTACACATCTTTGGATTGTGGGAGGAAACCAGAGCACCTGGAGAGAAAAAAGTATACTTGATACAATAAGGCTTATGTAGTTACAAAATTAGTCATTATTTTCCACATAATTGTGGAACTGGGATTTTCAGTCTTCAGAGTATTCGAGAAGATTTGTAGCTCAGGTTGTGGGTGAGGTTATTGACTTGTTCACTGAACTATAAGTTTGTTCGCAAGTCACACTGGCATACATTAAGGACATGTCAAAAATGACCACCAGACTACCCTGACCCCTCGGTATCATGGTAGCTCACAAACCTACTGCCACAGTACAACTATTAACAAGTATAAAGGACACTATACCCACAGCCAACAGGACCAACATCAAAACTGGAAATGACACCACCAACCCCAGCAGAACTGGACACAAATATTAAGCAGCAGAACTGGATAGAAATAGCAAGCCAGATGGAACACCAATACTTCACTGGAGGCGCAGTGATGATGTTACCTAGTATGGTGGTGAAGCGTCTGCAAACAAACTTAACAGCTCAGCAAGCAAGTCAACAAACTCATTTTCATAGTCTTTCCAGTGCAACTTTCATTTTGTTGGATCTCTCCCTTCTCATTTTAAATTTTTGGCTCTGAATTTCATTTATCAGCATCTGTATTCCATTCAAAGGCACAAAGTTACCACTGCCAGAGCACTAACCTCCAAGTCCTTTCTCACTTGATTTGGAGGTGCTGTGTTGGACTGGGGTGTACAAAGTTAAAAATCGCACAACACCAGGTTGTAGTACAACAGGTTTATTTGGAAGCACTAGCTTTCAGAGCGCTGCTGCTTCATTGAGTCCACAAGAAGCAGAGCTTTGAAAGCTAGTGCTTCCAAATAAACCTGTTGGACTATAACCTGGTGTTGTGTGATTTCGAACATAAAACTAGTCCACTCGAAGAGACCATAGCCTGTTTCCTGTCTACACTAATTCTCAGGGTTTGCATCTACCATATGTAAAAACTGGCTTAAAATTCAACATGAGACTTAGTCTTCTAATCACAACACTAAATTATGCTATAGACCAGAAATGTGGTAAAGAAAGGTTGTTCAGACAGACCCCAAAGTTGGACATTATATCACCAATTGTACATTGATGGGGCCATCCCAACTCTTAGCATGTGCTCACACCTCCAGTGACACTGATGCGGCCATCTTCCATTACCAAGACCTACTTTGCTGAGAAAATGAGTATGGGGTATCCAATAATGCTTTTTGGAAATAATGCTTGTGTGGACATCAGATAAAGATTAGATCAAAGTCCGAAATTGCTGGAGAAACTCAGCAGGTTTGGTCGCATCTGTGAAAAGAAAGCAGTTACGTTTCAATTCCAGTGACCCTTCTTCAGAAGCACTGGATTTGTAATATTGACTTTGTTTTCTCTTCACAGATGCTACCAGGTGTAGTGAGTGTCTGCAGCAATTTATCTTTTTTGTTCCATTCTGATCTCCAGTGTTCACAGTTCTTTGTTTTACAAAACAGTGGATCAGTCTTAGTTGAGTTGAATCTTATTGTCAAGTGATTGTCTAATGCTAATCTTTAGTGGGAATAATGGGTAAACCTGGATGACATACTAGAGACCAACCTTACTCCAAGAAATAATCAGTACCTTAAGATGGGGAGAGAAAGTTCACTTGTTGGTATTGCTGACTGGCCAGCATTTATTGTCTGTCTCTAGTTGACCTTGAGATGATGGTGGTGAGCTGCCTCTTGAACTGCTGCGGTCCACATGTTGTAGGTTGGCTTTAGTGAGGGAATTGCAGGATTTTTACACAATGACAGTAAAGGAACAGTGGTTTATTTCTAAGTCGTGGTGGTGAATGGCTTGGAAGAGCATTTGTAGATGATGGTATTTGCATGTATCTGCTGCCCATGCTGTTCTAGATTGCAGTGACCTTGTTTAGGAGATGCTGTTTAGAGATCTTTGGTGAATTTCTGCAATGCATTTTGAAGATGGTGTACACACACACTGTTGCTACTGAACATTGGTGGAGGGAGTGGATGCCAACAAAGCGGGCTGCTTTATCCTGGATGGTGTGAAGCTGCTTCACCTGCATCCATGCGGGCAACTGGGGAGTATTCCATTACACTCCTGACTTGTGCTTGTTAGATGGTGGACAGGCTTTGGGAAGTCAGGTGGTGTGTTACACTATTCTTGTGGTCAGTGTGTTGATATGGCAAGTCATTTGAATTTCTGGTCAGTGATAACCCCAGGATGTTGATAGTGGGGGATTCTATGATGTTAAGACCATTGAATGTCAAGGGATAGTGATTAGAATGCCTCTTATTGGAGATGCGTATTGCCTGGCATTTGTGTGGTATGAATGATTCTTGCCACTTGTCAAGTCGGCTTTTATTTGAACATCGGCTGCTTCAGTATCTGAGAAGTCCCAAATAGTGCTCGACATTGCACAATAATCAGCAAATATCCCCACTTCTCATCTTATGATGGGAAGGTCATTAAAGCGGCTGAAGAACCCAGCTCTGAGGAGCTCATGCAGAAATGTCCTGGAATTGAGAGGACTGACCAGCAACAACTATCTTCCTATGTACCAAGTATGAGAGAACTTGCCTCCAATACTCTATTCCAGTATTGCAAGGGTTCCTTGATGCCGTACTTGGTCAAATGTAGCCTTGATGTCAAGGGCTATCACCATCACCTCAGCTCTGGAATTGAATTTGTCCATGTTTGAACCAAGGCTGTAATGAGATCAGGAACTAAGTAGCCCTAGGGGTGGAATCCAAACTAGGCAACACTGAGCATTCTATTCCTGATGAAGGACTTTTGTCCAAAACGTCGATTTTCCTGCTCCTCAGATGCTGTGCTGTGCTTTTCCAGCACCACTCTGATCTAAACACTGAGCAGATTATTGCTGAGTAGGTACTGCTTGATAATACTGTTGATGACATCAGTTTACTGATGACCATGAGTAGACTGATGGGGCAGTAATTGGCAGGTTTAGATTTGTCCTGATTTTCATGTGCAGGACATAGCTATGCAATTTTCCACATTGTCAGGAAGGTGTCAGTGTTGTAACTGTACTGGAGCAGCTGGCTTGGGGAGTGGCAGGTTCTGGAGCACAGGTCTATAGTACAATGTCAGGCATTTCATTCTAAAATTAAATGTACTTTAAATAAAGATAAGTGTTGTTCTATGTAACTTTTTATTTGGTTTAATTTCAAAGACAGCTTCATATCTCCAAATGTGGTATCTGATACAGATAGAAAGCCCTGAATTTGCACATGTAGACTAGAAATATAATTTCAATGTTGCCATTTCATTTTAATTAAATTTGAAAAATGCAAAGCAAATTTGAATGAATAATATGTATTGTGTCCTTTAGGAGCAAGCCAAATATGCAAATGAAGAAAGTGCAAATAGAGCTGCTTGGGATAAGAAAATGACAACTTCGCAACAGAGGTAAAGTGACAATAGCTGAGGTGCATATTGAAACAACAACTCGTGGTTTTATGCGGCAGGTGGTTATGATACTGCTTAATCACCATGGGAGAAGATTGGAGAATGGAGTAGGTTTGTGGGAGATGTAGTTAAATATATAGAATAGAAATCTATCCTAAACAGTAAAGTTGTTGAGTAGGTGAGCAGATGTACAGATTTTAATCATTAGAATTTCATGTAGAAAAATACATAATATGGCTAATAGATTTTAGCTTTTATTTCTGGAGGTGCTGAGTGGAAAAACAGGATGATAAAGATTCTGATGATGACTCTGAATGAGGCCACAGCTGGAGTTCTGTAATGTAGTTTGAGGCTTCCATTATAGAAGGGATATTGGGAAGAACACAAGATGCAAAATTGAGTTTGTTTCTCAATATAGTTCTGATGAGATACTAGAAACTATGGTTATATTCTGTGGAGCTGAGAATTAAGGGAAATTTCATGTTTTGTAGATTGAACAATGGTAAGTGGTAAATTAACAAGAAGGCATCATAATTAGGATTAGTAGTGAAAGCAAAAAGAGGACGCTTTGTTGAATACAGACATGTCACAAGTAGCTGTTTAAATGGGAATTAAACCTGAAGAAAACTTAAGAGGTGAAGAGAAAAGCATATCAAGAGAACTAGATTGAATGGGTTAAATTATTGACTGATACTTGTGCAAGAAATGATAAATAAGAAATGATAAATGAAGGAAGGATTAGGTTCAGCAATTGCCATTATTGCTATGTTTAATTATTTGAATATGGTTTTGGAAGCTGCTTTGACTGTGCTTTCTTTTTAGCCTCCTCCAACGACTTGATTTGAAATCAAAAGATATTTCAAAAATAGCAGCTGAAGTCACTCAGAATATATCCCTGCATCAGGGTATGGAAAGGAAGAAAGTAATTCAGCATATCAGGAGAATGTACAAAGTGGATTTAAGTGCTAGCAGGCACTGGCAAGAACTTGTTCAGCAACTAACACATGATAGGTAAGCCTCAGAAATACAAATAAAAGAATATCTTGTGGGAGAAAAAATCATTTTGTTGCCATTTCATTCAACAGAATATATATGTGGGAAACCTTTTAATTTTCTAGCTGGTTACTTAAGAGAAAATTTTCTTCCATTTTCAACTTATTAAATATTGTATGTTTAAGATTACAGGACCTATAAATCCACTTTAGAAAACTGCAGTTAACTAAGCACAACATAGAAGCTGGGGGAAAAGTCCTCAATGCCTTGAGAAATTCTTGCGATATAAGCTTTACTTCGTTTCATGTTATGAAGGAAGTCTTCTTTGATCCTCATCTAAAACAAATCAAATCAAATCAAAGTGACAATGAGAAACTGATACATTCATTTGTAACTTCCAGAGCATTAAAGATTAACTTGGACACCATGATTTTCTTTTGAGGCTTAAAATACAGGTAGCACAGGCCTTTCTAAATTGAAAGTGTTGTACTAAACAGCATTAGATCTATCTCTTAATTATACATAATTAGGCATAATCAGTGCTCTTAATAAACTAGTAGATTGGCATTAATATGGTCAATCTTGAGAGCACTATTTCTATCTGGCAGTCAGTATGAAAATCTTCAACCATCAGTGGATATGATCCATAGTCCCAGTGATAGATCTATTAAGTAAACTACACCATGTGAAAGACCTGAGTGATTATGTTGACTAATGATAGTTAGTGGTCCACTTTGAGTTTGTTCCAATGTCTCAGGTTATTAAAAAAGCAGTCAGTTTCTCTCCTAGCTACTCAAAAATTGTGGTTAGTGGTTTGAAATTCCAGTCTGTGTTGATTTCAACCAGTTGCTATAATTGTCTTTCAATTCTCTGGATTAGGATGGGTAGAAAGTAATTGGTACACCTGAATTTGATTACGATCCATCACCACCTGCTGGAAAGCCTCTAGATTTCCTCCCAACACTTAATGTCAACTATATGAGCACAGCCGATCAGCATCTTCCTCTCTAATAGCCATGGAATTGTATCTGAGCATGAGACATAAAACTAAAAGATGAGAGAAGGGTTGCACCAAATAACATAGATTATAAGAACACAATAAGAATAAATACTTCAATTTGTATTTATATAGTGCCTTTATGATCTTGGAACATCCTAAAACATTTTGCAATCAATTAAAGTCTATTCAAAGTTTTACTTTGGAATACAATGTACTAAGGAAGCACAGCAACCACTTGGTGCATAGCTGTCACATATAGCTATGAAAGAAAGACCATACAATCTTTTTAGTGTGTTGATTCAGAGATTAAAAAGTGACCAGGATATTGGAGAATTTCCTGCTCTTTGCCAGAGTAATCACAGAAAGAAGTTTTTGGTACATCATATCTATGTTCTGTGAGGATCTGTCTAAATTGCTCCCCAGTTCTTTGTCCTTAGTCCTGCATTTTTTTTTCCTTCAGGTTTTATTCCATTCTCTTTCAAAAGTACCTACTGAATCTAGTTCCACCACCCTTTCAAGTCCAGCATTCTAGATTGTCGCAACTTAGTATGTAATTTGTTTTTCCTCATAACACTTCTGATTCCCTCATGAAGTGAACTGAACGTGATACAAAAACTGGGGCTGAACCGCTGTGCCATAAAAATTTAACGTAACTTCCTTTGTTTCACATTCTAATGTTTTTATTTATAAAGTTAAGGATCCTGTGTGCATTTTTAATGTGTTTTCAACTTGAGCCTGTCTACCTTCAAAGTTTTGTATTGTTACAACACTGGGTAAACCCCCTCTGCTAATTTAAACCCAGCAAACAGAAAAGATTTATCCTGTGCAGTAATCTGTGAAAATTTAAGAGTCCAAGAACTACTTGAAGTAAAAATCAGCAACTTTATTACTTAAAGTCTAACAGAGAATAATTAACTAGCAACTATTTACAAGTCCTTTCTCTAACCTATCTTTTACTTTCCCCTCTATATACTGGTCCAATAAAAATTCCAATTAAGATTTACAAAACAAAACTACTTGTCTCAAAACCAGACAGCTTTTGTTTCTTCTCTGTATTCCTGTATTCTTTTCTTCTTGGGGATTCTGCTTCACAGGATACTGATCAATAAAAGTACCTTGAGAGTTATTTTTCAGACAGTCTTTTTATATGCTGGTGGCTTGGCAGTTCTCCTCCAAACTGTTCAATTTTCCCTGGTCATATGCCCCCAAAGCATCGGATTGTGACGTTGGCTTTTAAGATTGTCAATATACTCAATTCAAACTTGATTGGAAATAGATGTTTTGGGGTATAATTTAAACTGGTTGAATTCAAATTTGTTTTTGTCTCCAGGCAACTAGCTAATCGAGTTGTTCGACCAAATGTTACATTATATCTATTTTACAGAACACATCGTGTGGTCTGGTAGTTCTACTAGCTAATAATTTTCTTAAAGATACAGTACATCCATATCTTTATAATGCCTCCCCCTTTAGGAAAAAATGAACCATCATAATGAAAAGATATCTTCATTTTTTTCCTCTAAACACATTACCCTAGCATACCGATAACTTTAATCTAAGTTCACCTTCAGTTCTTCCTATATAATTGTATATAAAACCTTAAACAAAGGCAAATCTCATCTCAATTCTGTTAAATCCACGATAATGCTACTGTGATTACATTCTTATGACCCACAACATGTATGATTTTCAAATTAAAAGTCTGTAACATAAGATTCCAATGAAATAGTCTCCTATTCTTGTCGTTAAAGCATTCTAAGAATGTAACAGATTGTGATCCATGTACACAACTGTCTCAAACACATTTTATGACATACGTACTAAAATGTTGTAAGGCCAGTACCAAACTCAATTATTCCCTTTCGATCATAGAGTATTTCCTCTGATGGATATTGATCGTCTTCGAAAAGTAACCAACTGGTTCAATCCCATCACCCATCTTCCTGTAGGAGTACAGCTCCAACTCCAATGTCACTAGCACTACACTGCTGAAGTTTGGAACAAACGTCTGATAGAATCCGCCAAGTGTTAAGAATCAAAACACCTCTTTCTTCGAGGTTAGTCGTGGAAACTCCTCGATAGCTTTCGTCTTTGCGTTCTGTGGGGTCAACCTTCCATGACTACTGTTATGTCCCAAGAATGTCACCTCTGCTTTCGTAAATTCAGTTTTATTTAAGTTTAACACCAGTTTTGCTTCTCATAGTCGTTCAAAGAGCTCTGCCAACTGCACTGTGTGATCTTTCCAGGCCATATTAAAGATTGCTACATCAGCCAAATAGACAGCACAGTTCGTTAACCCAGCCACAACTCTGTTCATGAGTCTTTGGAATGTGGTGGGAGCGTTCTTCACTCCAAAGGGCATCACTTTAACTCCATTTGGGGTTACAAATGCAGAAATTTCTTTCACCAACCCTAATAAAGGTACCTGCCAGTAACCACGCATGAAATCCAACTTGGTGACGTAATTGGCTTGTCCGACATTCTCAATACAATCCTCCAATCTAGGAATTGGGTATGAATTCAATTTCGTAATGACATTGACCTGATAATCCACGCAGAATCATTGAGTCCCGTCCAGTTTGGGAACTAAGACAATTGGCGAACTCTACTTGCTCTGGCTTGGTTCAATGATGTTCTCATCGAGCATGGCCTCCACCTCCATCTGGACCTGTCTGGCTTTGAAAGGATTAAGCCAATAGGGGTATTGTTTTATCGGAGCCATATTCCCCATGTCTACTTCATGTACAATAGCATTAGTCCTCCCCATCTGATTCTTAGATATGTCCTTCTACTGCAGTAACAAATCTTTCAACTGCGTTCTGTGCTCCCGAGACAGATAGCTTACTAACCTATCCCACTCCTCAAGGACTTCTTCATTTGTTTAATCTATCTTGAGGCACATCAAAACTCATATCATTTGGATTTGATTGCCCACTCTGCAGGGCAGTAACTAACACCTGTTTCTCCAGTTCTTACCCGCTACCTTTTTTTTCTATCTGGCATCTTTACTAGCTAATTCACCTGACTGAACTTTTTTGACAATTTGATAGGGACCACTAAACCTGGTTTTGTAGGGATCTCCTATCACTGGTAACATTGCCAACACGTCTTCCCCTTGGGAAAACGTCAGAGTCTCAGAGCTTTTATCTGTCACCTGTTTCATTCCATACTGTGCCCTCTTTGGTGCTATTGAGCTAACTCACCTATTTGATTTAGTCTCTCCCTCACCTCCAATACATAATCTAAGTGTGAGATCTCTGACTTTGGTCCTGTCAGTTTCCCTTTAATTAATTTCAAAGGGCCTCTAACTTCATGACTGAATGTTAACTTGAAAGGAGTGAACTGAGTAGATTCATTTGAGGCATCGCTAATGGCAGACAATACCAATGAGATACCTTTATCCCAATCATTCGGGCAATCCTGACAGTATGCTGTCAACATGGTCTTCAAGATTTGATGCCGTCTTTCTAAACCTTCCTGGAATTTAGGATAATACGCACTGGATTTAAAGTGTTGTATATCTAAGTTATCCATAACCACCTCAAACAGCCCAACAGTAAAATTTAATCCTTGGCCCGACCTAATCTCTCTGGTTAGCCCATACCATGTGAAGAAAGCTACTAACTCCTCCACTATCCTTTTTCCCTTGATACTCTGGAATGGAATTGCCTCCGGAAATCTGGTGGACACATCCATTATAGTTAACAAGTACTCATTCCCACTTTTAGTTCTCGGGAGAGGACTTACGCAATCAAATATAACCCGCATGAAAGGTTCTTCAAATGCAGGAATTGGCAACGAAGGTGCTGGTTTTATTATTGCCTGTGGCTTACCTACCATTTGGCATGTATGGCAAAAGTTAACCACATCCTTATGCATTCCAGGCCAATAAAAATGTTTTTACCTTAGCCTGAGTCTTTCATAACCCTAGGTGACCTCCGACAGGTAGTTACATAGAACATAGAACATAGAAAAATACAGCGCGGTACAGGCCCTTCGGCCCTCGATGTTGTGCCGACCGAAGCCTACCTAACCTACACTAGCCCAATAACCTCCATATGCTTGTCCAATGCCCGCTTAAATGACCATAAAGAGGGAGAGTCCACCACTGCTACTGGCAGGGCATTCCATGAACTCACAACCCGCTGAGTAAAAAATCTACCCCTAACATCTGTCCTATACCAACCTCCCCTTAATTTAAAGCTGTGTCCCCTAGTAACAGCTGACTTCATTAGCGGAAAAAGGTTCTCACTGTCAACCCTATCTAAACCCCTAATCATCTTGTACACCTCTATCAAATCTCCCCTAAACCTTCTTTTCTCCAATGAGAAAAGCCCCAAGTGCCTCAGCCTTTCCTCATATGATCTTCCTACCATGCCAGGCAACATCCTGGTAAACCTCCTCTGCACTCGTTCCAATGCCTCCACATCCTTCCTATAGTATGGCGACCAAAACTGCACACAATATTCCAGATGAGGCCGCACCAGAGTCTTATACAACTGCAACATGACCTCAGGACTCCCGAACTCAATTCCTCTACCAATAAAGCCCAGTACACCATATGCCTCCTTCACAGCACTATTTACCTGGGTGGCAACTTTCAAAGATCTGTGTACATGGACACCAAGATCCCTCTGCTCATCCACACTACCAAGTAGTCTACCATTAGCCCAGTAATCCATCTTCTTGTTACTCCTACCAAAGTGAATGACTTCACACTTAGCTACATTGAATTCCATTTGCCACCTTACTGCCCAGCTCTGCAACTTATCTATATCCCGCTGTAACCTGCCACATCCTTCTTCGCTGTCCACAACTCCACCGACTTTCGTGTCATCCGCAAACTTGCTCACCCAGCCTTCAAGCCCCTCCTCCAGATCATTTATAAAAATGACAAACAGCAATGGTGCCAAAACAGATCCTTGTGGAACACCGCTAGTGACGGCACTCCAAGATGAACCTTTGCCATCAACTACTACCCTCTGTCTCCTTCCAGCCAGCCAATTCCTAATCCAAACCTCTAATGCACCCTCAATGCCATACCTCCGTAGTTTTTGCATTAGCCTGCCATGGGGTACCTTATCGAACGCCTTGCTAAAATCCATATATACCACATCTACTGCTTTACCCTCGTCCACTTCCTTGGTCACCTTCTCAAAGAATTCAATAAGGTTTGTGAGGCACGACCTGCCCTTCACAAAACCATGCTGACTATCCTTGATCACACAATTCCTATCCAGTTGTTCATAAATCCTATCCCTTACAATTCTCTCTAAGACTTTGCCCACAACAGAAGTGAGACTCACTGGCCTATAGTTACTCGGGCTATCCCTGCTTCCCTTCTTGAACAAGGGGACCACATTCGCTATCCTCCAGTCTTCTGGCACTATTCCCGTAGACAACAACGACATAAAAATCAAGGCCAATGGCTCCGCTATCCCCTCCCTAGCTTCCCAGAGGATCCTAGGATAAATGCCATCAGGCCCAGGGGACTTATCTATTTTCATCCTTTCCAAAATTTCCAACACCGCTTCCCTACATACCTCAAAGCCGTCCATTCTAATTAATTGTGACTCAGTATTCACATTGGCAACAATGTCCTGTTCCTGAGTGAATACTGACGAAAAGTATTGATTTAGTGTCTCACCAATCTCCTCCGCCTCCACACACAACTCCCCACTATTATCCTTGACTGGACCGATACCTACCCTAGTCATCCTTTTATTCCTGACATACCCATAGAAAGCCTTTGGGTTTTCCCTAATCTTACCAACTAAGGACTTTTCGTGTCCCCTTCTCGCTGCTCTTAGCTCTCTCTTTAGATCCTTCCTGGCTACCTTATAACTCTCAATCGCCCCAACTGAACCTTCACGCCTCATCTTTACATAGGCCACCCTCTTCCCTTTCACAAGGGATTCCAATTCCTTGTTAAACCACGGCTCCCTCACAAGACCCTTTACTCCCTGCCTGACTGGTACATACTTATCAAGGACACCCATTAGCTGTTCCTTGAACAATCTCCACATATCATTTGTGTTCTTCCCTTGAAGCCTATTTTTCCAATCCACGCATCCTAAGTCATGCCTCACCGCATCATAATTTCCCTGCCCCCAGCTATAACTCCTGCCCTGCAGTGCACACTTATCCCTCTCCATCACTAGAGTAAAAGTCACCGAGTTGTGGTCACTGCCCCCGAAGTGCTCACCTACCTCCAAGTCTAACACCTGGCCTGGTTCATTACCTAGAACCAAATCCAGTATAGCCTCACCTCTTGTTGGCCTGTCTACATATTGTGTCAGGAAACCCTCCTGCACACATTGGACAAACACCGACCCATCTAACAAAATCGAGCTATAGCTTTCCCAGTCAATATCTGGGAAGTTAAAATCCCCCATAACAACCACCCTGCTACTTTCACTCTTCTCCTGAATCATCCTCGCAATACTTACCTCTACTTCTCTCGGACTATTAGGAGGCCTGTAGAATACTCCTAACATGGTGACCTCACCTTTTCTATTTCTAACCTCCGCCCAAACTACCTCAGATGGCAAGTCTTCCTCCATCACCCTTTCTACTGCTGTAATACTATCCTTGACAAGCAATGCCACACCTCCCCCTCTTTTACCCCCATCTCTGACCCTACTAAAACATTTAAACCCTGGAACCTGCAACAGCCATTCCTGTCCCTGTTCTACCCACGTCTCTGTAATGGCACAACATCGAAGTCCACATTCATGTGCTACCCGTAACACCACCTGTCTGTATGCTACTGGCAACACAATCTGGTGCATTTCAGCCCACTTCTCCTCTGCAGTAACCTGCCGTGGTCTCCATTTCTGCCTTTTCAACCTATTGGGTTTTTTTATCCTGTGGTAAATTCTTACAGTGCTCTCTACTCTTGGTTTCATAGTGTAGGATCTCCCTTTCTCCCAACTTCTATCCCTCACAGGATGAAATTCTGGCGGGAAGCTTGTCTAATGTACCAACATGTATTCATCTTCTAATTCTGGTGTCCTTCTCACTTTCTGAACTTGCTGTTCCTCCACGTGAATTCTTACCATCTCTCGAAGTGAGTTTTTAAACTCCTCCCGCAGAATAATCTCTCTTAGAGCCTCAAAGGTCCTATCTTCTTTCAAAGCACGCACTCATCTATCAAAATGACTATGTTTAATTCTTTCGAACTCAGCATAAGTCTGACCTGCTGTCTGGTACCAGTTCATAAGCACTTAAAATGGCCTGTTTAACTTCTTCATAATCTCTTGACACCTCATCTGACGGTGCGGTAAATACCTCATTGGCTCTGCCTACCTGTTTAGTCTGAACTAGCATTACCCATAAATCCTCAGACCACTCCATCTGTCTAGCCAATTTTTCAAATGAAATAAAGAAGGTTTCAACATCTTTCTCATCAAAATGTGGCAGAGTTTTGATATATTTATACCTTCTCTTATAATCTCCATCCTGTTAACTTGACTTTGCTGACTAGGTTGCAACTTCTCAAGTTCAAATTCTCTCCCTTTCTTCTCTGTCTTTGCTCAACTAAGAACCTTCTCTTTCTTTCCCTCTCTCTTTCCCCTCTCTTCTCTCTCCTTTCTTTTTCTCTCTCTCTCTCTCCCTTTTGTTTATCTTCTAACTCATTTTCCTCATTTTCCTCCATTGTAGAGGTAGAAAATCTGAAATTATGGCATTTGTCAGTTTGTCTGACACACCTAAGTGTTTGAGTAATTCCCTTACAATTTCAGCTTTACTTTTGTCCTTGATTAAACCCAAATCTAACTTTAGAATTAGCAAATAATTCTAAAAGGATGGCCTTTTTCTTTCCTTCTAAACTTTCTTGGCAAATTTGAGAATCATCATCAAATCCCAGAACCCCTTTAGCAATTTTAAGAGCCGTTTATCTCACTTCGAATTTAATCAACCACAAGTTACCGAAAGTAAACAAATTGCATCACCTACGTTTTATTTAAAGATCTAGGACACTAACCTACAGATATTTAAATCTGCTGGGATTTTTCGTACACCCAAATTTATTGAAATCTGTCTAAACCAGTTCAAATCACGGCAATGAGCCCCCACAGTATCAGATTGTGTCATTGGCTTTTAAAATTGTCAATATGCTAAATTCAAAGTTGATTGGAAGTTGGCATTTTGGGGTGTAATTTAAATTGATTGGTCGAATTCGAATTTGTTTTTGTCCCCAGGCAACCACCTAATCGAGCTGTTCAACCACATGTTACATTAAGAAAGATGTGCTATCAGCTAGGCTAGATATTCTAAAATTTAGCTAGTCATCAGTACTGGGTGAAATAATGAGATGTACACAAGTATGATGAGGGAAGTAAGGGTTGATATAGCAGAGACGTTGGCTATAATTATCTTTTCAGATACAGGGGTGATACCAGACATCTGGAGAATTGTAAAATGCTACTTTCTAATTCAAAAAGTGGTTGTAAGGTAAATTCACCAATTACAGACCAGCACATCAGTTTACCCTCAGTGATGTGGGAGCTTTTAGAATGACATTCAGATCAAGCTTAACAGCCGGTTGGAAAAATGTGGAGAAATTAAGTGAAAACAGTATAAATTTGTTTATGGAAAATAATGTTTAAATACCTTGTTTGAGATTTTGACGAAGTAAGAGGGGATGTTGATAAGACTTGTGCAACTTATTGACATACGTGTTTTATTAAATGCAATGTAACGGGCTTGCTAGTCAAGTTGACCTTCATGAAATAAAAGAGAGCATGGAGACAGGAAACAAGTTATGACTGTTTATTTTCAGAATAGGAAGGTATCCAGTAGAGATCCCCAATGGTTCACATTAGAACTTCTGTTTTTCTTATCTGTTCTAATGATCCAGGTGTCTGTGTTCTGATCACAATTTCAAAACTTGTGGGTGACACTTTGATTTGAAAACATTGTCAATTGTAAAGGAAATAGTGATAAACTTCAAGAGGGCATGAACAGGCTGGTGGGGTGGCCAATGAAGTTTAATGCAGAGAAATGTGAAGTGATTCACTTTGGCAGAAGAATGAGGCAATGCTAAATAAATTGAAGGGTATCATTTTAAAATAAAAGTGGTGTAGCAGCTGAAGGACCTGTGGGGGTATGTGCATAAATCATTGAAGGTAATGTGGCAGATTATGAAAATGCTTAATAAAACACATGGGATCATAGGTTATAAATAGGGGCATAGTGTATAAAAAACATGGAAGTTATGATGAAGTATGAAACTTTGATTTGACCTCAACCTGCATATTGTGTTCAATTTTGAGTACCAAGCTTTAGGAACAATTTTAAGGCTTTAAAAAAACAGCAGAAGAGATCCTTAAGAATGGTTTCAGGGATGGACAATTTCAATCTGGACATAGATTTTAACAGCTGAAGCTATTCTCCTTGGATAAGCAGATATTTGATGGAAGAATTCTGAAATTATGAGAGGTCTGGAAAGAGCAAATAAAGAAACTGCTCCCACCGGCAGAAGGGTCAAGAACAAAAAAAAGCAATGATGAACTGAAGGAAACCTTTAAGCAGCATGTGGCTAGTATCTGTAATGGTTTGCCTGAATATCTGTTCGAGACAAGTTAAATTGAGGCCTTCAAAAGAAAATTGGATGTTGAAGCTGTTTGAAGCAAAATATATGTAGTGTTTATAGTGGAGTGGGACTAGGTGAATTGCTCTGCCAAACAACTAGCATGGATATTATAGGTTCAATGGCTTTACACTGTAACCATTCTTTGATGGAAAGGCAGTGTTCCCATACATCTGTTGCCCTTGACCTTCAAGGTGGAGGAAGTTGTGAGCATGAAAAATGCTGCTGAAGAAGCATTGGTAAGTTGCTACTGTACATTTTGTAGTTGATACGTATCACTCCTCCTGTCTTCTAGTGGAATAATATCCTTAATATAGCAGGATAGAAGAGGGTGGAAATGCTCTGAGAAATTTTCCTCAACTTTTATGAAGATATCAAGTGGTTACAATTAATAAATCTAAATTGTTTTAAAATTTTGACCTTGGCATTCAGAGGGGTTTGTTTATTTTTAAACCGAGCAGTGACTGAGACAGTGATGTTCACATCCCACAAAAAAATTACAATTCCACAATCCTTTGATACCACTTGTGTGTCTAAGAAGAATTGCAGGATTGTGGCCACAGCCTTCACAACTTCCTCTGTTCTCAATCCATCCAGTTTATTTTGAGAAATGTTAACCTTTTAGTATCTGCTCTTTTATCTTTTTCTCTTTGTTTGAATTTTTTGAGGAAGTAACCAAGAAGATTGAGGGCAGAGCAGTAAACATTGTTTACTTTGGTAAAGTCTTTGACGTGGTAGACTGATTAATATAGTTAGATTACAAGGGGTTCAGGGTGAACTTCCCAATTGGATACAATATTGGCAAGAGACAAAGTGTGATGATAAAGATTGTTTTTCAGACTTGGAGATTGTGATCAGCTGTATTCCACAGGGTTTGGTATTGGGTACACCTTCATTTATCATTAATATAAATGGCGTTGATGAGGATATAGAAGGCATGGTTAGCAAGTTTGTGGATGACACCAAAATGGTGGTATAGTGGACAGTGATTAAGGATATCTAAGATTACTAAGAGATCTTGATCCGTTGGGTTAATGGGCTGAAGAGTGCCTGCTAGAGTTTAATCTGGATAAATGCGAGGTATTGCATTTTGATAAAACAAAAAGAGCCGGACTTGTACAATTAAAAGAACGTTGGTGAGGCATCTGCTGGAGTACTGTGTCCAGTTCTGGTCACCCTGTTACATGATGGATATTGTTAAGGTTGGAAAGGGTTCAGAAGAGATTTATCAGGATATTGCTGGGAATTGAGGTTTGGAGTTGTAAGGAGAGGCTGGATAGGCTGGGACATTTTTCACTGGAGCTTGAGAGGTACTTTATAGATATTTATAAAATCATGAGGAGTACAGATAAGTTGAGTGGCTTGTGTCCTTTCCCTAGAGTGGATGATTTCAAGACTAGGAGGTATATTTTTAAGAGGTAAAAATAATGACTGCAGATGCTGGAAACCAGATTCTGGATTAGTGGTGCTGGAAGAGCACAGCAGTTCAGGCAGCATCCAAGTAGCTTCGAAATCGACGTTTCGGGCAAAAGCCCAAGGTGTGAGGAAGTCTATTTAAAAATGACATGAGAGACAATTTTTTTTTGAAAGAGTGGTTTGTGTGTGGAATGAGCTTCCAGAGGAAGTGGTGGATGCAGCTACAGTTACAACATTTAAAAGACAATTAGATAAGCACATGAATAAGAAATATTTGGAGGAATATGGGTTAAGTGCAGGTAACTGGGGCTAGTTTAGTTTGGGAATTTGGTTGGCAACAGACTAGTTGGACTGAAGGGTTTGTTTCCATGCTGTATGACTCTGACGCTCTATTTTTGTTCTAACTCTTCTGTCTCCCTCATTAGTATGACAATGGTACCATCCTATTTCGTAAAGAAAGATGCAAAGTGCTCATGTAACACCTCAAGCAAGTTATATGCCGCCACGATAAGATGTTAATGATGCTTGATTGACCCAAACTTCTTTTTAATTACGAGACGAGAGTTTTAGCTATAGCATGAGAGTTGCACTCCTCTGCAAACTCACACTATAGAAAATCACATTGTGGAGAACCACTGTAGAAAATCATGATATCTGCTCAGTAGAAAATTTATGTTATCCAAACAATGTCCACAATCTGTCAGTTGTTATAGCCAATTCATGCTGATGAAATGTGTGTTATAGCAGAACAACCTGTACATTTTTGCTGAGTAGATCTTTCTAATAAAGACTTTTGAGCTGTCTGTAGTGGTAGCAGCTAATCCTGTCTCTTGCTTTCTTTTTACCACTTTTGTTTTCTCTGTTTATATGCTTTCAATAGTCAGCTTTTTCTCTATTGTTTTATCAGCATTCCAATTAATATTAGCCTCATTCATTTATGTTTTGTTTAACTTCTATGTTTTAGTCATCCAGGATGCTGTGGCTTTGGATTTTCCTTTCCTTTCTGTTTCCTCTCATGGCTTGCCACAGTATTGCTGCTTGTTCTTTTCCATAGTTATTCTAATCCTGATTTTATAATTGCTAATATTTCTGTCCACCATTTCATTCCCCAGAACTAAATCCAGCACAACTTTGTTCCTTGTTGAACTGAAAACATCCTGTTTTAGGAAAATTAAGCCCCCCAATTATCATTATACTGTAGCTTTTGCCTTTGCCTGCAAATTTGTTTCTCTACCTCCATCCGACTATTTGATGATCTGTAGTGTCCACGTAGAATGACATGAGAGCTTGTCTATTCACTAATTCTTACCAAGCACATTCTGTTTATGATCTCTAATCATTTCTCTTTTCAGTTCTCGTAACAGTCTCCTTGATTAAAACTACAAAACCCATATTTATTTTTACGCTTGATTAATCTTTGCCAGGAAAATTTAGTTCACACTCCTCACTCTCTTTAAAGTTATAGCTGTTGTATCACATTTTGATATGGTGACTTGTCCCTGCAGTTCACCGGTTTTATTCTTAAAGTTCCATGCATCTACACAAATCAATTCTATACCCATCTCTGACTGTCTCACCGTTATTCCTTGTGAGAGTCTTAATCTTTTAATTGTATTTTGACCCTAGCCATTTATGCATCTTGCTTTTCCCCTGTAATGCTTCATGTTGTGATTTCCCCTTCCAAATTAGTTTAAACTTCCTCTGAGGACATTGGTTTCATACATGTCGAGAAACATTCCTTCCATCTCATAACGATGGTTCCTCCCATAGACCTTGTCTCAATGCCCCAGGGAGTCCAAAGTACCCCATCATACGCATCTCTTCAGTCACACATGAACGCATTTTATTTTACACATGTTGAATTGATCAATGTATGGCTCTGGGTTTGAGGTCTTGATTTTGAATTTTATTTCAACTGCTGAAACTCTTATATTGTTAGTTCTCACATGGACCACTGCCTTTGCTTCTCCGTCCACCACCCCAGCTTCAAAATATTCTGTACCCGCTGAGTGATATCCTTTGCCCTGGAACTAGGGAGAGAGTCCCATGCCAAAATTGAATTGTTAATTGCAGAACCACTAGCCTGTTCCCTTGACTATTGAATGCCTCTAACAGTGCCTACTCCTGTCTCATCTGAAAGATTACATATTAGACATTGCACTGTTCCTTTGGTACTGTACCAGGTTTGAGTTGAAAGGTATGGCGCTGGAAAAGCACAGCAGATCAGGCAGCATCTGAGGAGCAGGAGAATCGACATTTTGGGCATAAACTAGTATTAGACTGTCAACCTACATCATGTGCTCAGCTCTATGAATTGGAATTTAACCCAGCCTTCTGACTCAGAGTGAAGTGATACTACTGAGTTTAAGCTGACAACAAAATCCAAGGAATACAGGGTTAATGATCAATAAACCTTTGGTGAATCTGCAGTTCCAGCACCTCTGTACACTTGGTTAATAATTAGAAAAAAAACAGCAATAGCAGAAAAGGTTTGAAATGAAGTATAATGAACTTTGAATAAAGGCAATGATGGTTAAATCATTGTTATAACAGGAAAAATAGTGAAGATTCATATTATAAGTATTTTAATTGAGTAGGATGAATATCAATGGATACTTATTTAGAAAGAATATGGGATAAAAATGGAAAACATACACTGATTGCTGTGGCTCCTCTGGTAGAATTCTCACCTCCAGGTCAGAAAGTGACTCAAGTTCCATTCCAGAATCATGAGCCAAAAATTTAGTTGATCTTTTGTGAAATGTTGAGGGAACACTATGCTGTCAGAGATGTCATCTTTCAAATGAGATGTTAATCTGAGATCCTATCTGCTTTATCAAATAGACATAAAGGATCCCCAGCACAATTTTGAGAAGAACAGAGAAGTTTCACATTGCCCTGACCAATACTTATCCTTCAAACAATATCTCAAAAATTGCTTATTTGGTTATTATCATACTACCGGATATGAGACCTTGTAAACTGGCTGCCATATTTCCTACATTACATTACAACAGTGATCACACTTCAGAAGTATTTTATCAGCTGAGAGTGTATTGGAGTGTACCGAGTTTTCAGGCCACTATGTAAATTCAAGTTTATCTCTTTCTTAGTAAAAATAAAACTTAAGGATGAACGACTTGTTAATTTATGGAATAGATTGCCACCTTGTGTACAAAATAAGTACTCTGAATAGTTCAGTGAACAATAGGTACAACTGAGAGCAAAGGATAAGTGACTATTCTGCAACTGAATGCGAAACGCTCTTTTAAATTTGTCTTATATCTCTGTCCTCATGCTTTACACGATATGATGTAATTTTAGCTAGGAGCAACACTCACAAAAGCAAAGTAAAATATTACTGATTGATTAGTATCCTCATATGCTAAAGTACAAATTAAGGAGATTAGAAGCAAGATTAATGTTGAATACCAGACTTCTGCTGATCATAATCTACTGTCAGTACTAGTGAGATGAAGAAAAACAATGTGCAACTGGCTTTGAACATATAGTGTTTTAATTTCTAGGGCAGTATGGTATGATCCGGTCTCTTACCCAATTTCATGGCAACTGGATCCTACAGAAGGTCCCAACAGAGAGCGGCGACGTTTACAGAGATGTTATTTGACCATACCTAACAAATACTTGCTCAGAGACCGACAAAAACCAGAAGGTAAAAAGATGTCATGAGTCATATGTTTCCTGTCACTGTAATTTGCTTGGATTGCCAACAGTCTTTTTGTTTTGTTTGTTACAGAACCACTGAAGCCACCATTGTCATTCTTGTTTGAAGATAAATCTCATTCTTCTTTTTCATCAATTGTAAAGGATAAAGCAACAAGTGAACCAATCAGGTATACTGTATACCTAATCTGAATTTACTAATAACTTTTAAACTATTCTTAAGTGTGTTCAGGCAATATGCCTTTTTTGCGAGGAATATTACTAATTCGTAGCATTTTCCTTATTTGAAAACATGAGTTTGCTTTTCCATTGACAAATGTATTCAGGTTTGCAATTGGTAATAAATTCAGTTGTGCTTAGTTTTGCCTCTTAAGTAAATGAAATAAATATTCACTATCTAAAGAATAGAGAGGAATCTAAGTTAGTCTACTAGCAACATTTCTCTACTTAACTACAGCCTCTATCAAAGTGGCACAGTGAATGTCATGGCTTCACTCTCTTTCCCTGATTATTCTTCGCCCCTGATATACTTAGAACCATTTAGATTTTCCAGAATGTTACCTGCTAGTATTTTTTAATGTCACTTCTTCATTCTTGGGAATAAGGCAGGGCAGGTGACTGAGGTGTCAGTGGGGGAGCACTTTGGGGCCAGCAGCCATAATTCTTTTAGATTTAAAATAATGATGGAAAAGGATAGACCAGATCTAAAAGTTGAAATTCTAAATTGGAGAAAGGCCAATTTTGACAGTATTGGGCAAGAACTTTCGAAAGCTGATTGGGGGCAGATGTTCGCAGGTAAAGGGACGGCTGGAAAATGGTAAGCCTTCAGAAAGGAGATAACAAGAATCCATTCCTGTTAGGGTGAAAGGAAAGGCTGGTCGGTATAGGGAATGCTGGATGACTAAAGACATTGAGGGTTTGGTTAAGGAAAAGAAGGAAGCATATGTAAGGTATAGACAGGATAGATCGGGTGAATCCTAAGAAGAGTATAAAGGCAGTAGGAGTATACTTAAGAGGGAAATCAGGAGGGCAAAAAGGGGACATGAGATAGCTTTGGCAAATAGAATTATGGAGAATCCAAAGAGTTTTTACAAATACATTAAGGACAAAAGGGTAACTAGGGAGAAAATAGGTCTCCTCAAAGATCAGCAAGGTGGCCTTTGTGTGGAGCCGCAGAAAATGGGGGAGATACAAAATGAGTATTTTGCATCAGTATTTACTGTGGAAAAGGATATGGAAGATATAGACTATAGGGAAATAGATGGTGACATCTTGCAAAATGTCCAGACTACAGAGGAGCAAGTGCTGGATGTCTTGAAATGGGTAAAGGTAGATAAATCCCCAGGACCTTATCAGGTGTACCCTAGAACTCTGTGGGAAGATAGAGAAGTGATTGCTGGGCCTCTTGCTGAGATATTTGTATTATCGATAGTCACAGGTGTGGTGCCGGAAGACTGGAGGTTGGCGAACATTGTGCCACTGTTTAAGAAGGGTGGTAAGGACAAGCCAGGGAACTATAGACCAATGAGCCCGACATCGGTGGTGGGCACGTTGTTGGAGGGAATCCGGAGGGACAGGATGTACATGTATTTGGAAAGGGAAGGACTGATTAGGGATAGTCAACATGGCTTTGTGTGTGGGAAATCATGTCTCAAACTTGATTGAGTTTTATGAGGAAGTAACAAAGAAGATTGATGAGGGCAGAGCGGTAGATGTGAGCTATATGGACTTCAGTAAGGCATTCAATAAGGTTCCCCATGGAAGACTGATTAGCAAGGTTAGATCTTACAGAATACAGGGAGTACTTGCCATTTGGATACAGAACTTGCTCAAAGATAGAAGACTAAGGGTGATGGTGGAGGGTTGTTTTTCAGACTGGAAGCTTGTGACCAGTGGAGTACCACAAGGATCGGTGCTGGTCCCTCTACTTTTTGTCATTTACATAAATTATTTGGATGTGAGTATAAGAGGTGCAGTTAGTAAGTTTGCAGATGACACCAAAGTTGGAGGTGTAGTGGACAGTGAATTGGGTTACCTCAGATTACAACAGGATCTTGGCCAGATGGGCCAATGGGCTGAGAAGTGGCAGATGGAGTTTAATTCAGATAAATGTGAAGTGCTGCATTTTGGGAAAGCAAATCTTAGCAGGACCTATACACTTAATGTCTAGATTAGAGTGGTGCTGGAAAAGCACAGCAGTTCAGGCAGCATCCAAGGAGCAGTAAAATCGACGTTTCGGGCAAAAGCTTTTGCCCGAAACGTTGGTTTTACTCCTCGGATGCTGCCTGAACTGCTGTGCTTTTCCAGCACCACTCTAATCTAGACTCTAGTTTCCAGCATCTGCAGTCATTGTTTTTACTTATACACTTAATGGTACGGTCCTAGGGAGTGTTGCTGAACAAAGAGACCTTGGAGTGCAGGTTCATAGCTCCTTGAAAGTGAAGGCGGCATTTGGTATGCTTTCCTTTATTGGTCAGAGTATTGAGTACAGGAGTTGGGAGGTCATGTTGCGGCTATACAGGACATTGGTTAGGCCATTGTTGGAATATTGTATGCAATTCTGTTCGTCTTCCAATCGGAAAGATGTTGTGAAACTTGAAAGGGTTCAGAAAAGATTTACAAGGATGTTGTCAGGGTTGGAGGATTTGACCTATAGGGAGAGGCTGAACAGGCTGGGGCTGTTTTCCCTGGAGCGTCAGAGGCTGAAGGGTGACCTTATAGAGGTTTACAAAATTATGAGGGGCATGCATAGGGTAAATAGGCAAAGTCTTTTCCCTGGGGTCGGAGAGTCCAGAACTAGAGGGCATAGGTTTAGGGTGAGAGGGGAAAGATAAAAAAGAGACCTACAGGGCAACATTTTCACACAGAGGGTGGTACGTGTATGGAATGAGCTGCCAGAGGATGTGGTGGAGGCTGGTACAATTGCAACATTTAAGAGGCATTTGGATTGGTATATGAATAGGAAGGGTTTGGAGGGATATGGGCCGGGTGCTGGCAGGTGGGACTCTATTGGGTTGGGATATCTGGTCGGCATGGGTGGGTTGGACCGAAGGGTCTGTTTCCATGCTGTACATCTCAATGACTCTAGTTGAATCCCTACGGTGTGGAAATAGGCCAATTGGCCCAACAAGTCCACACTGACTCTCCATAGAACATCCCACCCTATCCTTATAACCCTGCATTTGTCATGGCTAATCCACTCAGCTTACACATTCCTGGACACTATGGGCAATTTAGCATGGCCAATCCACCTGGACTGCACATCGTTGGATTGTGGGAGGAAACCAGAGAAACTCGAGGTAACCCACGCAGACACTGGGAGAATGTGCAAACTCCACACAGACAGTCGCCCAAGGCTGGAATTGAACTTGGCACTGACAGGCAGTAGTGCCAGCCACTGTGCCACCTTTTTTTGCATTTTCTTCCCTTCATTCAGGTTCATCCCTTGACACTGAGGGTTCTCTGGAATATGTTGGGCATAGCTTTAAATTAAGGGGGGGTAGATGTAGGACTGATGTTAGGGGTAGGTTCTTCACTCAGCGAGTCGTAAGTTCATGGAATGCCCTGCCAGTAGCAGTGGTGGACTCTCCCTCTTTATGGGTATTTAAGCGGGCATTGGATAGGTATATGGAGGATAGTGGGTTAGTGTAGGTTAGGTGGGCTTTGATCGGCGCAACATCGAGGGCCGAAGGGCCTGTACTGCGCTGTATTCTTCTATGTTCTATGTTCTATGTTGACCCTGCAGTCTCCCATTGCTCTGATGGGGATTTTCCTGCAAGAGCTGCTGCTGGTCCACTTTGGCCAGATGCTGTCTTGTCTTGTAAAAATTGGCCTTCCCCAAGTTCAGAACCTTTATTCCAGAACATCTTTGTCCTTATCCATGAATATCTATAATCTTACTGAAATGCTCCCCACTGCCACATTTACCATTTACCTGGCTTCATTCTATAAAATTAGGTATGGCACCCCACAGACAGACAGACACCTGCCCAAGAAGGATTTTGTACCCAATGGCTTAACAGGTTCTAATAGATAAATCTTAGTAGTCTTGCTCCCACCCCAACCTTTCACAGCGTTTTTATCTTAGACAATAGACAACAGGTGCTGGAGTAGGCCATTCTGCCCTTTGAGCCAGCATCACCATTCATTATGATCATGGCTGATCATCCTCAATCAGTATCCTGTTCCTGCCTTATCCCCATAACCCTTGATTCCACTATCCTTAAGAGCTCTATCCAACTCTTTCTTGAAAGTATCCAGAGACTTGGCCTCCACAGCCTTCTGGGGCAGAGCATTCCATGCTCCCACCACTCTCTGGGTGAAGAAGTTTCTCCTCAACTCTGTTCTAAGTGGCCTACCCCTTATTTTTAAACTGTGTCCTCTGGTTCGGGACTCACCCATCAGCTGAAACATGCTTCTTGCCTCCAGAGTGTCCAATCCTTTAATAATCTTATACCTCTCAATCAGATCCCCTCTCAGCTTTCTAAACTCAAGCGTATACAAGCCCAGTTGCTCCAATCTTTCAGCGTAAGATAGGCCACCATTCTGGGAATTGACCCCGTGAACCTACGCTGCACTCCCTCAATAGCCAGAATGTCTTTCCTCAAATTTGGAGACCAAAACTGCGCACAATATTCCAGCTGCGGTCTCACCAGGGCCCTGTACAGCTGCAGAAGGAACTCTTCGGTAGTTGAAATCCCTGCTAGAATCACCCTAGTATTTTTACATTTTCTGAGATTTGCCTTTCTGTCTCTCGCTGACTGCGGATCTATTGTACACCCCCAGCAAAATGATTGACCCTCTCTGCCCTCATTTGAGGAACCGTCTAAGATCTAACTATGATCTTATTGAATGGCAGACTTGATGCTTGAATGACCTGCTTCTGTTCCTATTTGTATCTTACCCACTTACCGCAGTAATTGATTCCCCGATCAATAGTACAACATCACCTGTTCTTTTACACCCCACCTTCATCTCATCTAAAGATTCTGTGCTCTGGAACATTGAACTGCCAGCCCTGTCCCTCCCTTAACTGTGTCTCCATGATAGCCATGAGATTACATCCCCCATGTGTTAATCAACATCCTGAAACCATATGTAACTTGCAAGACACTTTGCATTAAAATAAGTGCCATCCAGTCTTAGATTAGATTAGCTTCCCGAAAGTGTGGAAACAGGGCCTTCAGCCCAACAAATCCACACCAACTCTCCGAAGACTAATCCATTCAGACTCATTCCTGTACCCCCGACTAATGCACCTATAACTATGGGCAATTTAGCGTGGCCAATTCACCTGATCTGCACATCTTCGCATTGTGGGAGGAAACCAGAGCACCCGGAGGAAACACTTGCAGACACGGGGAGAATGTGTAAACTCCACACAGACAGTCGCCCAGGGCAGGGATCGAATCTGGCGCTGTGAGGCAGCAGTGCTAACCACTGAGCCACTGTGCCGCCCTTTCTTGCCATGCTCCCTTGTGCTATAACTTGACTATATTCGCCTGTCTTCCAGAATGACTTGGTTGTTCTATAGTTGTCTGTACATTTCCCCTGACTATATCTCCACTCTGTATCCTGTTTCCCTACCAAATTAGTTTAAACCCACACCAACCCCGTCAGCAAACTTTCCCACAAGGATTCTGTTCCAGTTCAGGTACAAACTGTCAGACTTATAAGGGTGACACTTTTTCAAGAAACAGGGATTTCCACTTTCCCAACGATCCAGGAATCAAAATTCACTACCCTACCCCAAGCTCTTCAGCCATGCATTCATCTTTTCTTTCTGCCTATTCTATTCTATTTCTACACTCACTAGCATATGGCAGTGTAATCTATTGCTTTGTTAGCTTCTCTTTTTGTTTCAGGACCTGATCCCTCTTTCTACCTATGGTCAAAATATCTGATTATTCTCTTTCCCCCTTCAGAGTAGTCGTTCAATGACATTTTTGACCCTGGCCCCAGGAAGGCAGCACATCATTCTGCAATCACTGCTGTGGCATCAGAAGCACCTATCCGTACCCCTCACCACTGAATCTCTTACCACTAAATGTTCTCCCTCTTGTTCTGCTCCTCTTTGAGCAGCTGGAATTTGGCTGCATTCCCCAGAGGAACTGATTAGATGGTGAAAACCATTATCAATCATTCACTAATGAGAGCCAGAGGGCACAGTTTTCAATTGTTTTGAAATTTTTAAAAAGCAGACGTGACGTGAGAAAAACGTTTTTTCACACAGCGAGTAGCTAAGGTATGGAATGCATTGCCTGAAATTATGGTGGGAGCAGGTTCAATTGAGACATTTAAGAGAGCACTGGATAGTTATTTAATAGAAACAATGTGCAGAATTAGGAAAAGGCAAGTGATTGGTACCAAGTTAAAATTCTCAGAGCCAGTGCAGATTCTCTGGGCCAAATGTCATCTCCAACGCCATTACAATTCTGAGATTCTATTCTCATTGCATTACAAATTCTTTTGTTCCAAATAGAGATCCAAATCCACTTTGGATCCAGGATAAAATAACCTTGTTATGGAAGAAGAGACACATTTGTATTGTGATTACCTTGATTGATGTTTATCTCACTGAAACCAACATTTTGTTTTCTTCACTAGGTTCATTCGCAAATGCATCAATGTTGCCCCCTCTCGAGAAACACTTGGTGAACTCCTTTTAGGTGAGTAACCATTGTGAATTTTCCCATGAATTGTTACTAGACCTGTGTTCTAAGATATTTTAGTTCAATTGATGTAGGGAATTGACAGAAATGTGTTGCTTTTCAGGGGAGTCAGGAATGTATTTTGTTGAGGATAATGCTGCTGATGCCTTTGAACATCCTGTAAGTACACAATCACATTTTAAAAGCTAACCTAAAACTGTTGCAGATGCTGGAAATCAGAAACAAAAACCAAAAATTGCTGGAAAAACTCAGCAGATCTGGCAGCATTTGTGGAGAGAAATCAGTTAACGTTTCAGATCTGAAGAAGAGTCACCGGACCCAAAATGTTAATTCTAATTTCTCTCCAAGATGCTGCCAAATCTGCTGAGATTTTCCAGCAATTTCTGTTTTTGTTAAAAACAAACCTATTGGATTCACTTTACAATGGAAGACAAAATATGTAAAGTGGAGGGTCGTGTATGTAACTAAATTAATAAACCATATCCTTTATACATTAAACTGTATAGTCATGATTGTGTTTAATAACATTCTTACTGTTTAAATAAAATAAAGTTTAGTGCAATTTGGAATAGAATTTTTAAAAAATAGTTTGATTTTGTAATTATTTCAAATGAGAAGTAGTCTTGAGCTAGCTTGTATTCCTGCCTCTAATTCAGAAGGAATGTAAGTTTAAGCCCATAACAGACAAGCACATTAGTGCATTACTGAAGGAGGCCTATGTTGTCAGATTTTTTTCTGACTTTTGCATGACATTCAGGAGAACATAAAGTACAATGTCATCATTCAAAGAGGAGCAAGGAAGTTGGTGTTCTTGTATCTTTATTTTGTTGGAAGTCGTTAAGATGCTCTGCAGAAATTAAGTAACCCATATTAATACACATGCATTCTTTATAACTCAGTATTTATGAAAAATACAATTTCAGTCCATGATATTGTTATTTTACAGAGTTCTGGAGTGGAAACTGAGCCAGCTTCATTCTCCTGGACTTATGAAGAAATTAAAGAGGTTCACAAGCGATGGTGGCAGCTGCGTGACAATGCCTTGGAAATCTTTCTAATCAATGGCAGAACACTTCTTCTGGCATTTGACAATACAAAGGTATTGGATTCATTTTCATTTTATTACTTTATTTTAGAGATGAGAAGCAAAACTGTAGTTACAATGTTTTCGCCTTTCACTCACTCACCCTTCTATCTTTTCTACAAGTCAGTAACTCTTAGCTCGTTTTATGTGTTCTACAAGAAGCAGATCCTCACCTCAGTTACAGTTTTGGTTCAAACGTAGACAAAAGGATTGAACTTGAGTTGAGGTGAGAGTGATCGTCCTTGATATCAAGTCAGCATTTAAATAAGTATGGCATCAATGAGCCCTAGTAATAAAACTGGAGTTAATGGAAAACGGATGAAGACTCTTCAATGTCTGGAGTCATACCTCCATCATTAGGTCAGATGTTGGGATGTTCTCTGATAATTGTCCAATGTTGAACATCACTTGCAATGTGTCAGATACCAAAGCAACTTTTAGCCATGCAGCAAGACCTAGGCAAAATTGTCTCAATAGTTGCAAAGTAACATTTGTGCTGGAAAAGTGCCAGGCAATGACCATCTCCAACAAATGAGAGTTCTGTAATTCCCCTCGATATTTATTAGCATGATCATTTATTGCCATTGGGTATTGCCATTGAGCAGAAACTGAACTGGACGAGCTATATAAATATTGTGGCTAAAAGAGCAAGAAAGAAGCTGTGATTTCTGTGGCAAGTAGTTCCTCTTGTCCACAATCTTCAAAGCACAAATCTAGAGTGTGATGGAATACTTACCAGTTGCCTGGATGAATACAGTTCCAATAATACTCATCTGGGGCAAAGCAGTCAACTTAACCAGCACTCCCTTCACTACCAGTGCACAGTGACAGCAGTGTATATCTTCTACAAGGTACACTGTAGTAACTCAACATAATTTCTTTGACAGCACCTTCCAAGTTTGTCATCCTGTCTGTGAGGGGGAAAAGGCTACCAAACGCATGGGAACTCCACCACCTTTGTATTAATAAAACCTTACAATTATTTCATGCTGTTGACTGCCTGCCTCAGGGTCATCCTCTTGCCTGCTTCTTTTGATGACATTGATAATCTCAGAGACTTCCTCTCGCCTGCTAATTGGCTTATAAAGCTGTTAACTGATGTCATTTTTATTGATTGAATGATTCTTCATTTAGTTAATTCTATTTCTTCCTCCCATATAGGTTCGGGATGATGTTCATCACAACATTCTTACTTCCAACCTACCAAATTTATTAGAATATGGGAACATTTCAGCTCTGACCCAGTTGTGGTGCTCAGGACAGATTACAAATTTTGAGTATTTGACCCATTTGAATAAACATGCAGGTCGCTCCTTCAATGATCTTATGCAGTATCCTGTTTTTCCTTTCGTAATGAGGGACTATTCTAGTGAAACAGTTGACCTAAATGAACCTGCTATTTACAGGTAATTTTTTTATTATATACATGCGCACACGCACACACACATTGTACATCTGTTATGAGATTTATATCCAATGTCCTCAAATATATTGGTTTCACTGAGTAATTCCTTGTGGAACAAAAATGTCTGAGTTACTCCTTATGGTGTCAAGCGACAATGGAATAGGGAACTTATTGTATTGGGAATTGTTAAACATATATTTTAGGGTAACTTCTTGTTGGAGGCTTTATTTTGATCGCAATGCAATTTTTTTCAGAAATCTTCTGAAACCTATTGCCGTACAATCCAAAGAAAAGGAAGATCGTTATGTGGATAACTATAAGGTGAGTAATTAAAATAAATTGTGATCTTTTCATGTTTGATAAATGGAGAATTGTTCTAATAATTTTTTAAACAGCAGCAGGTGGTTGATGCTGAGAAAAGATTTTTTTTGATCATTTTAGGTTGTATTACATTTCATCAAGTACTCTTAAGCTAAGTGCAACATATGTTCAGAGCACAGCTCTGCTGCCTGTTGCTGTAGTCTCAGAACGGTTTACTTTTTCCTTCATTTTCAGTTGAGACCCTCACAACTTCATTTTGTAAAGACTTAACGGCTAATCGAATACCCCATCAATCTTGGCTGGATTTCATTGCAGACCAAAGGTTAAAAGGTCAGCTTGAGCACATTACATCATCGAGTAAATGGCACAACAGTTCAAGAAGGCAGTTCACCACCACTTTCCCAAGGACATTTAGAGATGAGCAATACATTTAGGCATTTCCAGTGTCATACTCATTCCACAAAATAATTTTTATATAAATGGATTACCCATTCACCATCTCACTGCTCAGTATTGGGGTGCATGGTAACTGGATTAGAACCTAATGTAGAATCTTGGACTACTTGTTAAACTAATTTCACGTAACATCCAAATAAGCAGTCATAGAAAATAAGAGGCTTAAGGTTTACAGTATCTATTCAGTATTTCAATTATAGTATAAATTACAGCAAGACTGTTGAGAAAAGCAGATTGATGAAACCACCATTCACAAATAATGCCATTTATTCCTAGGTGGCAGAAACATTTGATGTTGAACATTTAAAAGCTTCCTGTATGCCTGTTTACAAGATATTAATTTGGAAGCTTCCTTTGTGTTTCTTGATATTAAAAAAAAAAGAAGAGTAGGCCACTTTGGGATTTGGCCCTCAGCTTGTAGTTCTGAAAGTGATAGATGCATTGATTTTTCAAAATTCCCTGAATTCTGGACTGGTGTTGGTGCATTGGTAATTAAAGAGAAGGCCAGAAAGATCAAACAGGGAACTGCCAACAAGTATATCATCAGTTAATGAAAAGTTGCTCATGATTTAGAGCATTATAATCAGATTTCATGAAAGGGATATTTGACCAATCTATTCTAGTTTTTATCTCCACTGCTGAAGGTGGGTAAAGGTAATGTTTTTGCCCTTGTTTGTTGGTCTGCTTATCCGAAAACACTATATCTCAAAATTCATGGACAGATTTCAACTGTATAGCTTACTACGCAATTAGGCTTTTCCCAAAGAAGAGCTGATTTAGTTTTGGTGAAGGTACAGATTCTGAAATTTCCTGAAAAGATCCATTAACATTGGGGGAAAGGCTGTACTGAGCTGTGATTATACTCAAGGCCAAGATCGATATATGTTTGGCCTCTAATGGCATCATGACCTAAGGAAATTGGGCAGGAATTGAGCTTGAAGATCAGTTGTGACCTTATTGTATAATGGCAGGGTAGGTTCAAAGGGCTGTATGGCTTATTGCTGCACTGTTTTTTGTTTTCCTAGTTTTGTGTTGAGTTAAGCAAAAATTTTGTACTTTTTTTTTCTTGCAAATTTGAGCAATTCTTTTTAAAGATAGCTGATTTATTTGATTTTTATTTTAAGGAAATTGACCACAGGGGTCTGCTTACACTGAAACCAGTTTCACAAAAGGGTCTTGAATGGTGCTATTACAATCCCCCAAAAAAGAATTGAATGGCAATTTTAGGTGGACACTCAGACTGTTATGGCCTGTGGCATGTGCCTGATATGGTTTTAGTGTGCACACAAAATTTGATTCACTCCATGTGCGATCAAGAAACGGTTGGATGCACTGGATACTGCAAAGGTCATGGGCCCTGATAAATTCCAGCAATAGCACTGAAATCCTGTGCTCCAAAACCTGTTGCATCCGTAGCCAAGTTGTTCCAGAACAGCATCTACCTGACCCTGTAGCGATTTGAAAGATGTCATCAGCAGTGCTATCGAACAGCACTTACTTAGCAATAACCTGCTCACTGATGCCCACTTTGGGTTCCACTGGGGCTACTCAGATCCTGACCTCATTACAGATTTGGTCCAAATATTTAACAAAAGTGCTGATTTCCAGGAGGTGAGGCGAGAGTGATGGCCCTTGATGTCAAAGTTTGAAAGAATGTGGCATCAAGGAGCCTTAACAAAACTGGTGTGAATGGAAATCAGAGGTAAAACTTTCTGTTAGCTGGAATTATACTTGGTACATACGAAGATGGTTCTGGTTGTTGAAGGTCAGTCAGCTCAACTCCAGGATATCTCTGTAGGAGTTCCCCAACATCATGTCCCAGGCCCAATCCATCTATAGTTGCTTCATCAATGGCCTTCCCTCTAACATAAGGTCGTAAGTGGGGATGTTTGTCAATGATAACACAATGTTCCACATCATTCGCAACTCCTCAAATACTGAAGCAGCCCATTCTCAAATGCAACAAAAGCTGGACATATCCAGGCTCTGGGCTGACAAATGGCAAGTACATGTCATATACATCTCACATATGCCCAGCAATGGCCATTTCCAACTAGAGAGATTCTAACCATTGCCCCATGACACTCAATTGTATCACCATCACTGAATCTCCCACTATCAACATCTTTTGGGGTTGCCAATGACCAGAAACTGAACTGAATTAGCCATATTAATGTTGTTGCTACCAGAGCAGGTCAAAGGCTAGAAATCTTGCAGCGAGTAGCTCACTTTCTGCCTCTCCAAAGCCTGTCCATCATCCACAAAGTACAAGTCAGGAGTATGATAGCATACTCTCCACTTGCTTGGATGAGTGCAGCTCGAACAACACTTAAGGAGTTTGACACCATCCGGAACAAAACTTGCTTTGTTGGCACCAAAACCATACAATTCCATTCATACACCACTGACACTATGTTGCAATGGTGTGCTTCATCTACAAGATGCACTGCATAAATTCACGAAGGCTTTATCAGCACCTTCCAGACTGACATCCAGTAGCACCTAGAAGGGCAAGGATTTCAGGAGGGAAAAGCACCATATGCAAGTTCTCTTCCAAGCTACTCACCATCCTGAGCTTGAAAGAAATCGCCATTCCTTCAGTGAGTCAAAATTCTGGATATTTCTCCCTAACAATAATGTGGGTGCACCTACACCAAACAGACAGCAGCTGTTCAAGGATGCAGCTCACCACCATTGTCTCAAGGGCAACAAGGGATAGACAATAAATGCTGGCTTAGTCAGCAACACCAGATCCTGAGAGTAAACTTGTAAAAGAAAGCACATCGAGTGCTACTTTGGATCTTTCAGCAACTGTTTATTGTCTGATTTTCCAGTTTTAGGATGATTTTAAAAGATTTGCAGACAATCATCAATCTGCTGTATATTCACCATCAGCAGCCTCAGTCATCACCTAATGTGGCTAAGCAAATGTATTTTTTTCTTTCATTAGTATCTAGAGGAGGAATATCGTAAAGGGGCTCAGGAAGATGATCCAATGCCACCTGTACAGCCATATCATTATGGGTCTCATTACTCAAACAGTGGAACAGTCTTGCACTTCCTAGTTAGGATGCCACCATTCACCAAAATGTTCCTGGCTTACCAGGGTAAGATCTAATAAACCAACGAGTAGTTGCTGCTCATCTTAAATTCTGCCATATACAATTAAGGTGGAAACAGCAACATCCAGTCCAGTAACATATTAGCATTTGAAAATTTTGTAAATATTATTATATAAATTAGAAATATGTATCCTAGACTTCAAAGGTGTTAATGAGAGAATTAACTGATACGGTCTTCCTCAACTATATAACAATTTAGGTTTCAAAAGAACATGTATCTACTTTCGCTTTTTCTATTGGAGCTCTATGTCACTAACGGAGTTTTATTATTTAAAGTACAAAGTTTTGAGCAATTTGAAGTATTAAGTCACCAAAATAATATCAGTAAAAAGAAAGAATTACAAGTAAAGTAATTTGAGATGTTGTTGACTGTGGTTTTAAATGAATGATTATGGAAAATCCTAAGTCTGTTCAGTCCTAGAGTTAACTTTGTAATAGTTTCTGAAGTGTGTATAGTTCATAAGTATAAAGTAATACATTTTAATAGAAAGAATAAGGGGACACAATGAAGTAAATAGTATAATATAAAAGGATGAACGTATGAACATAAGAACTAGGAGCAGGAGCAGGAGTAGGTCATTTGGCCCTTTGAGCCCGCTCTGCCATTCAATATGATCATGGCTGATCTTTTTGTGATCTCGGCTCCACCTATCTAACCTCTCACTTTAACCCTTAATTCCTTTACTGTTCAAAAAAGTATCTAGCTTAGCTACAAAAACATTCAATGATGAAGGCACAACTACTTCACTGGGCAGGGAATTCCACAGATTCACAACCCTCTGGGTGAAGAAGTCCCTTCTCAATTCAGTCCTAAATCTGCTCCCCCTAATTTTAAGACTGTGCCTTGTTGTCTTAGTTTCACCCAGCAGTAGAAACATCCTCTCCATTTGTATCTTATCAATTCCCTTCATAATTTTATGTGTTTCTATAAGATTCCCCCTCATTCTCCTAAATTCCAATGAGTATAATCCCAGTCTACTCAGTCTCTCCTCGTAAGCCAACCTTCCCAATTCCAGAATCAACCCATTCTTTGCTTCCTGTTAGTTAACCAATCCTCTATCCATGCTCATCCATTACCCGTAACACCATGCATCTTTATCTTATGCAACAGCCTTTTCTGCGGCACTTTGTTAAATGCCTTTTGGAAATCTAGATAGACCACACCTTCTGAGTCCTCGTTGTCTATCATCCTCATAATGTCTTCATAGAATTCCAGTAGATTAGTTAAGCATGACCTGCCTTTCATGATTCAAGATTAGAATGGTGCTGGAAAAGCACAGCCGTCAGGCAGCATCCAAGGAACAGGAAAATTGACGTTTCGGGCGAACGCCCTTCATCGGGAATGAGGCAGGTGCCTCCAGGGTGGAGAGATGAATGGGAGGGGTGTGGTGCTGGGAAAAAGGTAGCTAAGAGTACAATAGGTGGATGGAGGTGGGGATGGAGGTGATTGGTCGAAGAGGAGGGTGGAGGGGATAGGTGGGAAGGAAGATTGGCAGGTAGGGCAGGTCATGAGGATGGTGCTGAGCTGGAAGGTTGTAACTAGGGTAAAGTGGGGGGAGGGGAAATGAGGAAGTCCACATTGATGCCCTGGGGTTGAAGTGTTCCGAGGCAGAAGATGAGGCGTTCTTCCTCCAGGTGTCGGGTGGTGAGGGAGTGGCGGTGAAGGAGGCCCATGACCTGCATGTCCTTGGCAGAGTGGGAGGGGGAGTTGAAATGTTCGGCCACGGGGCGGTGGGGTTGATTGGTGGGGGTGTCCTGGAGATGTTCCCTAAAGCGCTCTGCGCAAAGGCGTCCAGTCTCCCCAATGTAAAGGAGACCGCATTGGGAGCAATAGATACAATAAATGACATTGGTGGATGTGCAGATGAAATTTTGGATGTGTAAGGCTCCTTTTGGGGCCTTAAAAGGAGGGGAGGGGGGAGGTGTGGGTGCAGGTATTGCAACTCCAGTGATGCCAGGAGGAGAGGGTAAGTTGTTGGGGGGGTGCGTGGACCTGACTTGGTAGTCACAGAGGGAACAGTCTTTGCGGAAAGCAGGTGGGGAGGGAAATATATCCCTGTTGGTGGGGTCCATTTGTAGGTGGTGGAAATGTCGGCGGATGATGTGGTTTATGCAGAGGTTGGTGGGGTGGAAGGTGAGGACCGGGGGGGGGGGGGGGGGGGGGGTTCTGTCCTTGTTGCATTTGGAGGGGTGGGGTTTGAGGACGGAGGTGCGGGACGTGGATGAGATGTGTTGGAGGGTATCTTCAACCATGTAGGAAGGGAAATTATGGCCTTTAAAGAAGGATGCCATCTGCTGTGTTCTGTGATGGAACTGGTCCTCCTGGGACCAGATACGGCGGAGGTATTGGCCTTTCATGAACCCATGCTGCGTCTGCCCAACAGGACTATTTCTATCTCGATGTCTTGCTCTCTCTTCCTTGATAATAGATGCAGAAACAACAACACAAATGCACTCACATAAACAAAGGTATCAAGGTGACAGGACAATATGAGAAGACTGTTTTTAAAAAATGGCATGGGATCGTTGGCTTTAGTAGTAGAGGAATAAAGTGGAAAATCATTGCCTAGGCCTCATCTTAAGTATTATACCCATTTCTGGGCATGAAAATCAAGCCTGCATTACAGTTCAGTACTGAGAAAGTATTGCACTGTTGGAGGTGTCATCTTTCAAATGAGTCATTAAACAGACCCCATCTATCTATTGGATAGATGCAAAAGATCCCACAGCACCATTTCAGTGAAGATTAGGAAAGTTATCCTAGCTCTTCTGGCCAATGTTTATTCCTCAACCAACATCTGAAGGACATAAACAGAAATTGTTGGGTGAACTCAGGAGGTCTGACAGCATCTGTGGAGAGAATGCACAGTTAACATCCTTCTTCAGGACAGGTCCGGTTTCTCCCACAATTCAAAGATGTGCAGTTCAGGTGAATTGGCCATGTTAAATTGCCCATAGGTGCATTAGTCAGAGGGAAATTGGTCTGGGTGGGTTACTCTTCAGAGGGTCGGTGTGGACTGGTTGGGCAGAAGGGCCTGTTTCCACACTCGAGGGAATATAATCTAACCTAAAAATATGTGGTCATTATCACATTTTGTGGGATGCAAATTAGCTTCTGTGTTTCCTACATGACAACAATGTTTCCTCTTTAAAGTTGCTTATTGTCTGTAAAGCATTTTAAGATATCTTGTGCTCATAAGACATTCTATATAAAATATAAGCCCTTTCTCTATAGTAGTAATCCTGAATTGTGTTCTGTATTTAGATCAAAGTTTTGATATCCCAGATCGAACATTTCACTCTATGAATACTACCTGGCGCCTATCCTCATATGAATCTATGACTGATGTGAAAGAGCTCATTCCAGAATTCTTTTATCTTCCAGAGTTCTTGGTCAATAGAGAAGGTAAATGTTATAAATGTAGTCATGATTTGGAGATGCCGGTGTTGGACTGGGGTGTACAAATTTAAAAATCTCACAACACCAGGTTATAGTCCAACAGGTTTAATTGGAAGCACACTAGCTTTCGGAGCGACACTCCTTCACCTGAGGACAATCAGTTGATGAAGGAGCGTCGAAAGCTAGTGTGCTTCCAGTTAAACCTGTTGGACTATAACCTGGTGTTGTGTGATTTTTAACTTGGTATAAATGTATATTTCATAACAAGCCTATTAGGATCTACAAGCCAAATTACATATGCAGATATCAGAAACCGAATTTATGTCTTGGACAAAAATGTACTCATGGTCAGGAAAATCTTGCATGTTTCTATCACCATTCATGGTGATGATATGCTGTGACGAATATATAAGTGCAAAATAAGTAATGAAGTAACATGAGGTCCTACTATGAAGTATTAGTCACAGATGTACAGCATGGAAACAGACCCTTCTGTCCAACTTGTCCATGCCAACCAGATATCCTAACCCAATCTAGTCCCGTTTGCCAACACTTGGCCCATATCCCTCTAAACCCTTATTCATATGCCCATCCAGATTCCTTTTAAATGTTATAATTGTACCAGCCTCCACCACTTCCTCTGGCAGCTCATTCCATACATGTGCCACCTGTTGTGTGAAAATGTTGCTCCTTAGGTCCCTTTTAAATTTTTCCCCTCTCACCCTAAACCTATATCCTCTAGTTCTGGACTCACCCACCCCGACGAAATGACCTTGTCTATTTATCATAAACACGCCCATCATGATTTTATAAACTTCTGTAACATCACCTCTCCGCCTCTGATACTCCATGGAAAACAGCCCCAGCCTATTCAACTTCTGCCTGTAGCTCAAATCTTCCAAACCCTGGCAACATCCTTGTAAATCTTTTCTGAACCCTTCCAAGTTTCACAATATCCTTCCTATAGGAAGAAGTCCAAAAGTGGCCTAACCACCTAACCAATGTCCTGTACAGCCATATCATGACCTCCCAACTTCTATACTCAATGGTCTGACCAATAAGGCAAAGCATACCAAATGTGTTCTTCACTATCTTATCTACCTGCAACTCCAGTTTCAAGGAACTATGAACCTGCACTCCAAGGTCTCTTTTTTCAGCAACATTGCCCAGGACCTTCCCATTAAGTGTATAATTCCTGCTCTGATTTGCTTTTTCCAAAATGCAGCACCTCACCTCACATAATTAAAGTCCATCTGCCAGTTCTCGGTCCATTAACCCATCTAATCAAGATCCCATTGTACTCTGAGGTAACTGTCTTCGCCTCCAATTTTGTTATCTGCAAACTTACTTGTTATATCTCCTGTGTTCACATCCAAATCATTTGTATAAATGATGAAAAGCAGTGGACTCAACACCAATCCTTGTGGCACACCAGTCCCATTTTCCAGCTGTCCCTTTATCTGCGAACATCTGCCCCCAATCAGCTTTTGAAAGTTCTTGCCTAATACCGTCAAAATTAGCCTTCCTCCAATTTAGAACTTCAACTTTTAGGTCCAGTCTATCCTTTTCCATCACTATTTTAAAACTAATAGAATTATGGTCGCTGGCCCCAAAGTGCGCCCCCACTACACCTGTCACCTGCCCTGCCTTATTTCCCAAGAGTAGGTCAAGTTTTGCACTTCTCTAATAGGTACATCCCCATATTGAATCAGAAAATATTTTTGTACACATTTAACAAATTCCTCTCCACCTAAACCCTTAATACTATGGCAGTCCCAGTTCATGTTTGCAAAGTTAACATCCCCTATCAAAACCACCCTATTATTCTTAGATAACCGAAATCTCCTTTCAAATTTGTTTCTCAATTTCCTACTGACTATCAGGGGGTCTCCAATGCAATCCCAATGAAGTGATCATCCTTTTCTTATTTCTCAGTTCCACCCGTCTTCCCTGGATTATTCCCAGGAATATCCTCCCTATGAAAAAAAAACGCTCCCCCTCCTCTCTTGCCACCCCCTGCCCCTTTTTATCTTTCCTATAGCATTTGTGTCCTGGAACGTGAAGCTTCCAGCCCTGTCCATCCCTGAGTCATGTCTCTGTAATTGCAATGATATCCCAGTCCCATGCTCCTAACCATGCCCTGAGTTCATCTGTTAGGCCTCTTGCATTGAAATAAATGCAGTTTAATTTATCAGTCCTACTTTGTTCTCTGCTTTGATCCTGACTGTTTGACTTGCTCCTTTTCCCAACTGTACCAGTCTCAGATTGATCTCTTTCCTCACTATTTCCATTTGAGAACATTCTGCACCCTCTCCAAGATATACTTGATCCTGGCACCAGCGAGGCAATGCACCATTCTGATTTTTTGCTGCTGGCTGCAGAAACGTCTGTCTGTGCCTCTAACTAGAGAGTCCCCTATCACAATCATTTGCTTGGAACCTGAAGTACCCTTCATTACATTAGAGCCATTCTCGGTGCCATAAATGTGGCTGTTTGTGCTAAGTTCCCCTGAGAATCCATCACACCCTACATTTTCCAAATCAGCGTACTTGTTTGAAATGGGGATTGCCACAGGAGACTCCTGCACTACCTTCCTATCCCTCCTACCTTTCCTGGAGTTAACCTATTTACCTGACTGTATCTGCGGCTTTTCGTCTTTCCTATAATTGCCATCCGTCACACTCTCTAGCTCTTGTAAATGCCTCATTGCTTCCAACTGCCGCTCTAACAGATCCATGCGATATGATATGATTCGCAACCAAACACGCTTCCTGCAGACATTATCAGCAGTAACATGAAAACTCTCCCTAAACTCCCACATCTGTCAGGAAGAGCACATCACTCTACTAAAGGACATCTTTGCTCCTTCACAATCTGTAGACTCAGAAAATAGTACCATCATGTTGCTTTTTAAAAAAAAAGTGCTCCAGGCTAACTTAGTTTATATTTTAAAAACTTAATTAAGACACAGATCTCAATAAAACATTTAATCAAGAAAGAATGTACTCTACTTATGACTGTAGACTTATAGCAAGGTTATTCATAAAAACTGTGCATTTATCTGGTCTTGTTCTGTGAGCTACTTCAATAAAGTACTTTGAAATGTGGTGAGCAAGAGAATGCAGTACAACAAGGGAAGAATTCTTGTTCAGGACTTCTACAAGAATGGGCGACAACTGGATCTGTTGAGCAACTGATGACTGTTTTTAAGAAATAGTTTAGAAAATAAAAGTATGGTGGTGGGTATGTTCAAGAGTTTCTAGGAGCATGACACACAGCCATGGGCTCCATCAAAAAGCACGTTGACCTAGACCCAATATAATGAACAACCAGAACCGGCAACCGGAAGCAGCAGAAACTGAACCTAATAAATTCCAGAAGAGACAGAACAGCAGAGTTTTATAGGTGGCTCCAAAGCACTGAAGATGTCACCTTGGCAGGGGACAAAACGTCTGCAAATTAACTTTCCAGCTTGGCAAAACATACCCACAACCTTGATAAGTGGCATCCAAGCTACAAATCTTTACACAAACCTTGAATAAGTGGATATGCAGCTGAAGTGCTATAACCTACAAGGCCAGAGGTAGGAAAATGGGATTAGGTTGGATTGTTATTTCTCTACAGCACAGATATGGTGACTTAGTAACTGTAAATTTCTATGGTTCTGTGATTTTCAATGCTATAGGCAAAAGTAACTGAAGTTTTGTTTTGAGTGCATGGCAAGTAACATTGCTATTTACTGTCATATGATCTATGATATGCAATAAATCCCATTGGCCCACATCCATGCTTCCAGTCCAATATACCTCTATTTCAAAGTTCTTATCCTTGTTTTCAAATTTACTCCTCTGTCTATGCAAATTCCAACAGCCTTATAGGTCCCTACTTTTCCAGTTCCGGTGTTTGCACATGTCCAATTTCCTTCCCTCTACCTTGGGAAGTCATTCCTTCAACTTCATCCTCAGGTTCTGGAATTACTTTCCTAAACACCACTTCTCTCCACCTTTAAGCCATTCCTTAAAACAGTTATCTTAGTTCAAGCTTTTGGTTACCTGTTCTACCATCTCTGTATATTCAGTACATTAATTTGTTTGATTACTCCCCTGAGAGTCACTTTGGAATATTTTACCAAGTTAATGATGCGATATAAATGCCATATCAAAGGAATTTAGTTAGCCTTTAAGTTGATGACTAGACAATGTGTTGCAATGATAATTAAATCATGCTATTCTTAATTCTTGTAAACTTTTGGCAGCATGTTTCCCAAACAATTTGCAATTGGATCTGTTTAATGTGGTAATATTTTGTTTTCCCAATAGATCTTTATGCTGTTCATCAATGAATCACAGTATGGCATATGTAGTAAACTAGGCTCTGTTTTCAGGTTTTGACTTTGGGATGCGGCAGAATGGAGAAAGAGTAAATCATGTTAACCTTCCACCTTGGGCTCGCAATGACCCCCGGCTGTACATTCTAATCCATCGCCAAGCCTTGGAATCGGAGCATGTTTCCCAAACAATTTGCAATTGGATTGATTTGGTGTTTGGAAACAAACAAAAGGGCAGAGCTGCAGTTCATGCTATCAATGTCTTTCATCCTGCAGTAAGTCGACATTCCTTTCAACTTTGAAATCATTATGAACGAATTATCAAATACAAAGTGAGCTAAATGTTTTCTGAGCATTTGTCCTAAATTCCCCTAGTCATTTCATTGTATTTAAAATAGTTTGAAGTATAATGTATGCAGCAAAATACATTAAAATGACACACTAAACACTGAAAATGAAAAGATACCACATTTTAAAATATTATATGAAGGGTTGATTGAAGCACTTCAAGGGCTTTTAAGCAATTTTGTTTGATTTATGAACTTTCCAAGGTGCATCTGCATGATGAGGCCAATGGCATGAAATTAGCGTCTCCTCTTTCTGGATTTGCATCATCGATGCACCATAACACAACGTTGCTCTATTTAATTTGAAGATGTTTGGTTTTATTTGGGTTAGAAGTAAACTATTATGTTCTTTACTTAGGAATGGTGTACCTTTTTAATGAAAAATATTTTATATGCTAAGAGCTGAGTACAATTTTCCCCATTTGGTATTTTGTACAGTGTTTTCTAAATGGGTAGACAGATGACTGCTGTTTATCTATAACAATGCTTCTTCCTCTCGGTTATCTTCAATATTTCATGTCGCAGTGAACTAATATGAAGAATAATGAATTTTAACCTTGAAATTACTCAAATATTACTGTTGTATTTGTTGCATGCATGTTATGGAGCAAGGAATTGGAATAACTGGATAGCTCTTTCAAAGAGCTAACAGACATTCTGGATTTGAATGGTTGTATAATAATATGATGTGAGATGATGGTGTGATTTATTTTGTTTCGATTTATTACTTGAACATATTGTTGTTTTCTTGGTAACTAATGTGATATTTGTACTGATAATGGGCAATTGGACTTGTAAATTGGACAAATGTTAATCCACGATTATACTGATTAATCAAGATAATCACAGATCTATAGATATATTACTACTGAGAAAAACTGTTGCAACTGGGACTTTTAAGGATAATTTTGCATGGAGAGAGGGAAATAGATTTACTGAAATTCAAATAGAAAATGCTGTGAATATTCAGCATGTCAGGTACAGTCTATGGATAGTGAAAGTTATTGGATTGAATTGTCCCAGTTGGGTTGCAATCCCAGTGTCAACCACATCTCAGCTACCAATATTTGACAGTGGTGAGACTTTCACCATTACTCCATTCCTCTAGTCAGCAAATTAAAAGGCCACTTCCTTAAGCAATGTCCGTTCAATGAAGATGGGAAGACCAGGCACCTGGCTGAAGGTATTGTATGCAGCTTTGCAAAATATTTTATAATAGAAAATGAGCCTCGTCACACTGTCTGGCCATCATTGTAGATAGAAACCCCTCCACAGACTGCCTCATTGCCACAACTGTGGTCGTCATGTTTAAGCAGGTCTGTGCTGGTGTAAGTGGCAAAGACATTAGTCTTTGGGCACTGGGTTGACATCAGAAAAATCCCAATGATGCCATCACCTTTCTTCCAAATGACAATTACATGGTATTGATTTGGCCCTACTTATAGCAAGATTGTCCAGAGATAGAAATGTTTCATGGGGCCAATCTGAAGCTCTCTAAATTTGATCATAGTATCTTTTCCTAACCTGTCTCCACAAGCCTGGGAAAATTTGGCACATTGTTTTGGGTCAATGGTGTTTCCATTTCCAGCCAGTTTCTAATACAATGATTGGAGATCTCTGCTGTCCCTTGTGATGATTCTGTGGCTTTAAGAGGTTATTTTGTCCTCCTTGTTTTGAAAGACCAGATTTAAGATAGGGGTGTGAAGGTGGTTAATGAAGACCTATAAGTAAACAGTTTGGGAGGCCTTAAGTTTTTTTTTAAGTTGAAACAATAGAAGCAGCCTGGATGGGTGTGTCCATCCCCCTCAGACCAGGATTTCTAATATTCTTTGTAAATTTTTTAGGCCTAGGATTAGGCAGTTGCTGTTGGAGTCCCAACAGGGCAGAAGCTGCTGGAGTTTTGAAGAAGTCAAACCTATCTCTTCTCCATCAACCCCTTTGCTGTTACAGCAATAGTTTGTCTGTGCTGCTGGGATACCTCTGAGACAAATCTATTTTTCTAAATTTGCCTTTTTGCCTAGAGATGTGTTTATGGGATGTTACTACAGTCAGTTCTGATATAACACACTAATTCCATTCTTGTGCAATCTCATGTTATAAGAAAATCGCATAATAGCAGCACCATTTAAACTAATGGGGTCAGAATTGCTTGTAGCCAATATAGGTAAGGAAAGTTTGTCTTTTACAAATAATGGTCTAAATTGTTCAATTGTGTTAAAGCCAATTCACATTGAAGAAACACAATGGAACAGTTAATTAGTAATAGTTACTGAATCTATTATTCAGTTAATTTTTCCGATAGAGTTGTTCTTCTAAATTTTCTGTTTTGTCGTATTTTTAACTATAATGTTTAAATAAATGGTGTTTTGTTTAACATCAAGTAGTTTGGCTAATCAAATTGTCTCTGGAACACAGCACATTACATTTGCCTTTAAAATAAGAGGAAGTTAGGGTCTAAGCTACCTCCTTAAAATATTTTGAAGGAGTCTGGTCTGGTCCATAACACCCTGAATACACCTCAGTGTTAAACAATATCTTAAGATCATGCTGCACCCTCACTGGTGGCTGTTGGCTGGAGATTGGCCTTCCTGATGCACCATACTGCCAGCTGTACATGAGATTGCACTGATACACAATCTATCAAAAACATAATAAATTGGAGCAGTTAAATATATAATAAAGTACATTGTCTTCAGTTGCCTCATAATGGTATGCCCTTCATGGAACGGATCTTTATTTTAAGACCAATAAATATAGAAATAAATATGTTAATTGAATTTATAATTGATTCATATTTTATAATAGACATACTTTGGTATGGATGTATCGGCTGTTGAAGACCCAGTTCAAAGACGAGCCCTGGAGACTATGATCAAGACCTATGGGCAGACCCCTCGACAGCTCTTCACAACTATTCATCCCAGCAGACATGGGCCGAGACTCTCAATGGAGGGGGAGCTGCCAGCAGCTATGGGTCTCCTCGTGCAGTTTGCTTTCAGAGAGAGCAGAGAGCAAGCCAAGGAAGTTGTCTACCCGGTATAAAGTCTAGTCTGTTCTGTTCTAAGTGGTGCTTCTGTTTTCAAATTTAGAAACTGGTCTTTCCCTGCCTGTCAGTTTTACATGTTGTAGGTATCAGTAACTACTGACTTTCACCAGAAAGTCAGCTCATCTGTATTAAACAAAAAAAACTGCAACCCGTCTTCTAATTTTTGGTGAGCCTGAGTATTTTCTGAATGTTTTTGCTTTCTCAATTGCACTTTTGCTAGGTTTCTTTTAGGTTGGTCATATACTTTTATTTAATGTGAACAAACAAATATCAGTTGATACACAGATATTTTGTTCTTCAAAGTGAAGAATTTCCTTTGTTTAAAACCCTGACAAAATTTAAGCAGCTAATTGTCAACAATATAGTTTTCAGGTTTGGTGATTACTAATATCGTAGCATTGTTAACCATAAATTAAAGTCTCTTTTGGGTGAAAATGCTTTGAGATCTGCAAGAGTTGATCCACTGTTTATTCTAATGTGTGGCCTCTTGTTTCAGAGTCCCCTGCCATGGATTCAAGGACTGAAATGGGGCGAGTATGTGGGATCTCCCAGTGCACCAGATCCTGTAGTTTGCTTCTGTCAACCCCATGGGGAACAGTTTGGATCGCTATTAGCATTGCCAACCAGAGCCATTTGTGGTCTGTCAAAGAAATTTTGCCTTATGATGATATACAGTAAGGAGCAAGGTATAGAATGGATTTATAGCGTTTCTTCTCTGCACAATTATTTCAGGAATTCATAATCAGCAGAAAAGCAGGTCATTCAGCCAAAGGCGCTAAGTGGTTTAGACTTGGGTTTATGCACCACCTCAAGCTGCCTCCAACTTTTTCATCATCCAACAGTATCACCATGTCGTTCTTATCCTTTCTTGCTCTACTATCCCTTTAAATGCATTTGGCTATTTGCAACAACTACTCTATATGGTAGTGAGTTCCACTTTAAAACTGCAGTTATATTCCTAGCTACTCTTGAAATGATCATCCATCCCTAATCTTGATTTCCCCCATCTTGCCATTCTAAGTACATCTCTCCATATGTAGCCTATCAAACTCCTTTCATAATATTAAATACCTTTATCAGGTTATCCCCTCCCCACTTACAAAAAACTCTTTTATATGAAAATGGGCCTCTATCTGTGGTTTTTCCTGATAGTTGTGCTTTCTCAGGCCTGATATCTTGTTTATTTCCACCTTAATTTTAGGTGTTCGGAGTATGCACAGTACAGATATCCAGTGGTCAGCCATTTTGAGTTGGGGTTATGCTGATAACATGCTAAGACTGAAAAGCAAACAAAGTGAGCCCCCCATCAACTTCATTCAGTGCTCTCCCTTACACCAGGTATGAAGTGTATTCCAGAAATTAAGCCTTTATTTTCTTAGTTTTTTAAATTTATTTTCAGTCAGTAACTTCTTTCCTCATTTCTGTTTTTTAATCAACCCTGGTTAAAAATAAGGAAAAAAATACATGTGCAACAGAAAATGGATACCTTGAATGATAACATATACCAAGTTGATATAGAGAAGAATTTTATTTTTAAACTAGTATAAATTGCTTACCTCTTGTCCACTGAAAGTATTTACAGCAATGACTTCTCTTCATGTACACATATCATTATCTTCAGAATCATCATTTTGCCCAACATCAGGTTGTTCCCTTGCAACATCATACATACTTAAGAACATTATTCTAAACCTTAATAAATCACTGGTTAAGACCTCAGCCATATACTTTTCAGGGAACACACTTAAGGAAAGATGTCCAGGTCTTGGAGAGGATTTACCAGAATTATCCAGAGATGAGGGCTAAGTTATAGCTTTATGTGTGCCTTGAATTACATGGAAATTAGGAACTTTATTGCTTTTGACATGGAAACACCAAAGCCGATTAGAGTCAACTTGCCAACTAATCGGTACTCTTTTTTTTATCTCCTGTAGTTTAAATAATTGTGACAGAAATTTAGCACTCCTGTTTTTTGTCTTAATGAGTGCAATACAAAAACCTTCGGCAACATGTCTCTCTCTTCAGCAATATTCAAGTTCAATATGTGGACAACTTAGACCAAGGGTTATTCTCCTTGGAGCAGAAAAGGTTAAAAGAGGGAGCTAGTAGAAGTTGCAAATTAATCAAGATAGAAGAAAGAGGAAGAAATTGTTTTCATTGGCAGAAAGGTTGCTTAACAGAAAACTCAGGTTTAACATAATTCATAAAAAGAAGCTTTGGTCAGATAAAGAATCATTTTTCTGCTCTAAAGCATTGTCCAGAAGAGTAATGAAAGCAAATCAATAATTTCAAAGAGAGTCACATATAGTTAGAAAAAAAATGCAGACTTATGGATAAAGAGTAGAGCATGGGATCAAATGGATAGAATGTTCAGGTAGCCAACACAGGGTTTACAGGCCAAATAGCCCTTTGTGTTGTCATCCTGTGTTGTATCTTGATTATGCCAAATGTTAGCTCTGCAGTAACCAACCACTCTACTTAACATGGTTTTTCACGTAGTCATTGTAAATCTATCTAATAATTTCACAACATGCTGAACAAAAGACAGATGGGCATTTAGATGTAAATCTCTTTTATTTTACAAAAGTTTATAATCAAAAGTTTATAAATATTTCAAGAGAAATATCTTAGGATTACAGTCTCCTGTTGAATCTGATTGTAAGTAGTCTGTGTGATGGCTCCTTTTCAGGTTACAAGTTGTGCATGGGTGCCTGACAGTTGTCAGCTCTTTACTGGCAGTAAGTCTGGAGTGGTTATTGCATACTCGAACAGATTTACCAGCAGTATGGTATGTGTACAAAATACTTTGTGTGTATGTATTTTTGTATAAAATTAGGTTTAGGTTTTAACTTTATATGCCTGTAATTATTAGAGAGATTTCTTACTGTTCTACTTAATGTTATTGCAGCTATTTGAAAATTTGACCTAAAAAGTTTTGCTTTCTTTTGGGATTTTATTAAAATCAGAATACCATTAGGCATGGCTGTGTTGCCATCTCATTTGCTTAAGTCTTAGGTTTTGAAGAGGTTAAAAACATTCTTTAATTTCTCCCCTCTTCAGTCTTGTAAATCCCAAACAATCCTTCCATACCCCTTAGCCTTCCTGCACTGTTACTGTACAAGGCTTGATCCTCTCTTAGATGAGTCTGCCTCTGTTAGCAACTTCTGAGGGGCCCATCTAAACTCTCACCACCTACTTGCTTACAAGCAACCATCTAACTACCCTAATCTACTCTCTTCCTAACTTTCCCACTCAGCCTATCTCCTTCCCAACTTATTCCAGTTACTCTAGACCTTTTGGACTTTGCCAGTGGATCAACTATCACTGCTTTTCTCCCCATCTCGCTTTTGAAAGTTTTTCATTCATGATTAGATTAGATTCCTTACAGTGTGGAAATAGGCCCTTCGGCCCAACATGTCCACACCAACCTCCAAAGAGTAACCCACTCTTTCCCTCCTCCCCCCCCCCCCCCCCCCCCCCCCCCCATCTCCACCCCCCTCTCCTCTCTCCCCCCCGCCTCTTTCCCCCCCCTCTCTCTCTTTCCCCCCGCCTCTCCCCCCCCCTCTCTTCTCCCCCCCCCTCTCTCTCTCTCTCTCTCTCTCTCTCTCTCTCTCTCTCTCTCTCTCTCTCTCTCTCTCTCTCCCCCTCTCTCGCTCCCCCCTCCCCCCCTCTCTCTCTCCCCCCACCTCCCCACCTCTCTCCCCACCTCTCTCTCTCCCCCCTCTCTCTCTCTCTCTCTCTCTCTCTCTCTCTCTCTCTTCCCCCCCCCCCCCATCCTCTCTCTCCCCCCCCCCCCCCTCCCCTTGTGTTTCTTTACTGTATTGTGTTTGCTGTGTCGTGATTAACAGAAGTGCAGGAAAGTATATATTTAAGTGTGAGATAATACACTGAACTCATTTTGTTTCCATTCTTTAGTCTTCAGAAATTGAAGTGGAAACAAAAGTCCACTTATTTGGGCACACTGATGAAGTAACCAGTCTGTGTGTCTGCAAACCGTACAGTATTCTAATCAGTGTCAGCAAGGATGGGACCTGCATTATATGGGATTTGAACAGGTATGAAAACATCCTTTAAACTGCTCGACTATATGTTTAAGTATTTGATATAGAAACTTCTGTAACAACAAGTGAAAGAGAGAATGAAGAAAATCTTCTACTCTGGTCGTGGTGAATCTTTAACATTTTCTAGCCCAGAAGTTGTGAATCTCAGTTTTTGAGTATATTTAAAGTAGAGTTTGATAAATGTTTCATCATTAATGACATAAAGGCTTATAGGAATATTTTGGTTAAAGGGAATTGAAGTATTCTATCAGCCATGAATGGGTGCAGGTTCAATGACGTCTAAGTGGCCTATTCCTGTTTCAGTGAATGACAAATCAGTGCTTGTGCACAGGAGGGAAGGGAGAGAGGAGGTGGAGGAGGAAAGGGAGGTGTGAAGTTTGGGAAGAGGAAAGATTCACTGGGAGGAGAGATTGTCATAGTCATCTCCTAGTTTACAAACGATAAGAGATAAGATAGGAAGCGAAGAAAGATTGAAGAGTTCTGCTGGGTGATTCTTTGTTGAAATTCCACCTTCGCTGGGGACATTGCTAGGTTACAGCTACATCGAGGCAGAGGAATTGTTGCATTTGTGGCAAAAGGAGGTTCCTGGTGTAACATGTTCCATTCTATGAAATGACTTTACCACAGCAGATGGGTTTCCTATGTATGAAGACTTTTGCTTTTCTTAGGTTCGGAGCAGTGGCTTAATCTTCTTTCATTGAAGGTTGATGTTTTGGGATCCAGGACCAAAGTGATCGCTAGATCCTGTATCACCAGAAATTATAGTCACAAAATATGTATTTAGCCTAATCCCACTTTACAGTTGTTGCTTTTAATTTACAACAGTTCAGATGCGGTACTTATGCAAATAACTTTAGATCCATTGAGGGCTTCTTACCTCTACCCCCTTTCAGACAGAGTGTACTAGACTTTCACCCCCTCTGAGTGAACAAAATCTCCTCTAATCCTTCTCCCAATTACTTTAAGTGTTTGCATCTTGGTTATTGTCACTGCTGTTAAAAATAGGCCTTCCCTATCTAGACTGCTTATAATTTTACAAACCTTGCTCAAATTTCACCTCAATCTCTCTTGTTTGAAAGCAAAGCACTCCAGCCTATCAAGTGTTTCCTCATAGCTAACATTCTTCATTCGTGACAACATTTTGTAAAGTTTTGTAAATTATTTGTGCTTTTACATCCTTATAAATTATACAGTGAGTGTATTATAACATGTTAAGTTGGCTAGCAGGTAGGGATACTTTATCGTGACTCTATTGCAAGACTTAACAATGTCTACTTTTATAAGTTTATTTAAAGATGGTGAATTGTGAAGTGGTTTACAGCTGTTGAGAACTTCTGTCTGTGCTTTCTTTATCCTATAGGTTGTGTTATGTTCAAAGTTTAACAGGACATAAAAGTCCAGTGACAGCAGTTTCTGCGAGTGAGACAACAGGTGATAGTGCAACAGTTTGTGATTCCGGTAAGCAGAAACATATTCTTCTAAATTGGTGAGATTATGGATACTTGTTATTTTTGACAGAGAATGCAATGTGAACTATATTCCCACGCTATCGTTGGCTCATGTTAGACAGTTGTAGAAGGTTCTATAGGTTGTGTAGGTGTGATTCTCCATTCTGACATCTTTCCCTTCTCTCTAGTGACAAATCTCAAACTATAAGAATGATTGCTATTTTAAAAATGGCAATGTTATAATGATGATGTGACAGTGGCACATTGGGATAGTTCAAAGGTAGCAGCTGTACAGGACTTTGGCTGATGTTGCAGGTGTACAGGACTTTGGTTAGGCCACAGTTGGAGTACTGTGTGCAGTTCTGGTCGCCTCACTTTAGGAAAGATGTGGAAGCTTTGGAGAGGGTGCAGAGAAGATTTACCAGGATGTTGCCTGGAATGGAGAGTAGGTCGTACGAGGATAGGTTGAGAGTTCTCGGCCTTTTCTCGTTGGAACGGCGAAGGATGAGGGGTGACTTGATAGAGGTTTATAAGATGATCAGAGGAATAGATCGAGTAGACAGTCAGAAACTTTTTCCCCGGGTACAACAGAGTGTTACAAGGGGACATAAATTTAAGGTGAAGGGTGGAAGGTACAGGGGAGATGTCAGGGGTGGGTTCTTCACCCAGAGAGTGGTGGGGGCATGGAATGCGCTGCCCGTGGGAGTGGTAGAGTCAGAATCATTGGTGACCTTTAAGCGGCATTTGGATAGGTACATGGATGGGTGCTTAATCTAGGTTAGAAGTTCGGCACAACATCGTGGACCGAAGGGCCTGTTCTGTGCTGTATTGTTCTATGTTCTATGTTCTATTACTCTGAAACTGGCTGTTAAAAAGGAACAGAAGATTCCTTAAAAAAATATGAAATAAAATACAGAATAAAACCAAAGGAAAAGTTATTAACTACCCCTTTGCTGAATTCTTTGTTTTCTCCCAGTATCCACTTTAGCTTTTGAGTCTTTTAATATCAGTGAATGCAGCAGTTTGTCCTCTGTAACATGGGGTACCTTGAAAAATAATTCAATTGTACATTCTTTTTCCTCCAGTTGGTGGTGGTAGTGACCTGAGGCTATGGACAGTAAATGGAGATCTCAGTGGTCATGTACATTGTCGAGAAATAATCTGCTCAGTAGCTTTTTCCAATCAACCTGAAGGTGTATCTGTCAATGTTATTGCTGGAGGGCTAGAAAATGGCGTTGTAAGGTCAGTAATATACTTCTGTATTTAAGCTATAGCTGTCTATATTTGTGTATCAATTCCTAGCTTGAAGTAGAATGTCTAGGCTTAGGCACAAATAATTAGTTTAATAAAAACTGAAAGTATAACTTGTTCCTTCTAAATGAATATTATAAGAGTCCGAAAGCACGGAGTCTGGCGCTTTGGTCCATGCCAAACAAAATGTCCATCCACACTAACCCCATTTCTCTGCACTTGGCCCATATCTTTCTAATCCTTACCTATTCATATATTCTGTAACACATCTGTAATATTTGAATAATCAAATCTCTAACCGTCAAGTATTTACCGTCCCTTCATGAAAATAAGGATAGTGTGTTTGTTTTGTAAATAGAGCTTTAATTATCTCCATCCTTTGATCAAGTATTCTCCTAGGTTCTAGTGTTGATCTAACTGAAAAGTACATTTTGTCTTTGCTCCATGTGTGGAACGCAGAAGTATTTAACTATGAAAGCACCCAAAAACATAGTCATAGAGATGTACAGCATGGAAACAGACCCTACGGTCCAAACCGTCCATTCGGACCAGATACCCCAACCCAATCTAGTCCCACCTGCCAGCGCCCGGCCCATATCCCTCCAAACCCTTCCTATTCATATACCCATCCAAATGCCTCTTAAATGTTGCAATTGTACCAGCCTCCACTACTACCTCTGGCAGCTCATTCCATACATGTACCAGCCTCTGAAAAGTTTGCCCCGTAGGTCTCTTCTAAATCTTTCCCCTCTCACCCTAAACCTATCCCCTCTAGTTCTGGACTCCCCAACCCCAGGGAAAAGACTTTGCCTATTTACCCTATCCATGCCCTTGATAATTTTGTAAACCTCTATAAGGTCACCCCTCAGCCTCTGACACTCCAGGGAAAACAGCCCTAGCCTATTCAACCTCTCCCAATAGCTCAAATTCTCCAACCCTGGCAACAACAAAACTTTTCTGAACCCTTTCAAATTTCACAACACCTTTCCGATAGGAAGGAGACCAGAATTATATGCAATATTCCAAAAGTGGCCTAACCAATGTCCTGTATAGCCGCAACATGACCTCTTAACTCCTGTACTCAATACTCTGACCAATAAAGGAAAGCGTACCAAACACCACCTTCACTATCCTATCTACCTGCAACTCCGCTTTCAAGGAGCTATGAACCTGCATTCCAAGGTCTCTTTGTTCAGCAATACTCCCTAGGACCCTAGCATTAAGTGTATAAGTCCTGCTAAGATTTGCTTTCCCAAAATGCAGCACCTCGCATTTATTGGAATTAAACTCCATCTGCCACTTCTCAGCTGGTCAAGATCCTGTTGTAATCTAAGGTAACCCTCTTCATTGTCCAATACACCTCCAAGTTTGGTATCATCTGCAAACTTACTAACTGTACCTCTTATGCTCGCATCCAAATCATTTTTGTAAATGACAACAAGTAGAGGGTCCAGCACCGATCCTTGTGGCACTCCACTGGTCACAGGCCTCCAGTCTGAAAAACAACCCTCCACCACCACCCTTAGTCTTCTATCTTTGAGCAAGTTCTGTATCCAAATGGCTAGTTCTTCCTGTATTCCTTGAGATCTAACCTTGCTAATCAGTCTTCCATGGGGAAACTTGTCGAACACCTTACTGAATTCCATATAAATCACATCTACCGCTCTGCCCTCATCAATCCTCTTTGTTACTTCCTCAAAAACTCAATCAAGTTTGTGAGACACGATTTCCCATGCACAAAGCCACGCTGACTATCCCTAATCAGTCCTTGCCTTTCCAAATACATGAGTTGAAAAATGTGGTGCTGGAAAAACATAGCAGGCCAGGCTGCATCCGAGGAGCGGGAGAATCGACGTTTCGGGCATAAGCCCTTCTTCCAATTCTCGAAGAATGCCCGAAACTTCGATTCTCCTGCTCCTTGGATGCTGCCTGGCCTGCTGTGTTTTTCCAGCACCACATTTTTCAACTCTGGTACTCCCAGCATCTGCAGTCCTCACTTTCTCTTTTCCAAATACATGTACATCCTGTCCCTCAGGATTCCCTCCAACAACTTGCCCACCACCGACGTCGGGCTCACTGGTCTATAGTTCCCTGGCTTGTCCTTACCACCCTTCTTAAACAGTGGTACCACGTTAGCCAACCTCAGTCTTCCGGCACCTCACTTGTGACTATTGATGATACAAATATCTCAGCAAGAGGCCCAGCAATCACTTCTCTAGCTTCCCACAGAGTTCTAGGTACACCTGATCAGGTCCTGGGGATTTATCCGCCTTTACACGTTTCAAGACATCCAGCACTTCCTCCTCTGTAATCTGGACATTTTGTAAGATGTCACCATCCAATTTCTTACAGTCTATATCTTCCCTATCCTTTTCCACAAAATACTGATGCAAAATACTCATTTAGTATCTTCCCCATTTTCTGCGCCTCCACACAAAGGCCGCCTTACTGGTCTTTGAGGGGCCCTATTCTCTCCCTAGTTACCCTTTTGTCCTTAATATACTTGTAGAAACTCTTTGGATTCTCCATAATTCTATTTGCCAAAGCTATCTCATGTCTCCTTTTTGCCCTCTTGATTTCCCTCTTAAGTATACTCCTACTTCCTTTCGACTCTTCTAAGAATTCACTCGTTCTCTCCTGTCTCTACCTTACTTATACTTCCTCCTTTTTCTTAACCAAACCCTCAGTTTCTTTAGTCATCCAGCATTCCCTATACCTACCAGCCTTTCGTTTCCTCCTTAACTCTTTTCCATTGTAATTGTTTATAGGTAGATATATAAATATATATATGAATACTCATGAGTTGTGTTTCAGTCATGTGAGAATTATTCTATGATCCTGAATTGCCAAAAATGGGAATGAGCAGTTCCCGTGCTCAGGTTTTCTTGCAGTGGCAGCTAATGGTGTTGAGCTGTGTCAAAATTTTCATGGGAATCACCTTCTCTTACTCATCTCCTTTTGAATAGGATAGTGTGCACAAATATCTTGGCTTACATGCGTATTTGGTGGGGATTTGTAAAATTTAGTGAGAAAGTTGTGGTGGCACAAAATTATTATGATTAGATTAGATTCCATACAGTGTGGAAACAGGCCCTTTGGCCCAACGGGTCCACACCGACCCTCCGAAGAGTAACCCACCCAGACCCATTTCCCTGTGACTAATGCAACTAACACTATGGGCAATTTAGCATGGCCAATTCACCTGACCTGCACATCTTTGGATTGTGGGAGGAAACTGGAACATCTGAACGAAACCCACGCAGACATGGGGTAAATGTGCAAACTCCACACAGACAGTTGCCTGAGGCTGGAATCAAACCTGGGACCCTGGTGTTATGAGGCAACAGTGCTAACTGCTGAGCCACCGTGCCGCTCCAAATATTATGGTCAGAACTGTAAATAAATCTGTGTATTGAACTGCTACTTGTGACATTAAAACATTGCTGATCCAACTGTTGGGCACTATTCCATAGAGGGATGGATGAGAAGTCTTGAATAGGATCCTGTGAACACATTATTCAGATCTGGGCTGATAAGTGGCAAATAATATTTTGTTAAGCAAACGTTAAAGCAATGACCATCTCCTAAAGGGAATATTCTCTGTTCATCTTGACATGCATTGTTATCATCTAATTCTCTTATCAACAATATCTTTATGGTCATATCCACTAGAATGCCATACACATCCTCACTACTTGCCTTCCTATCTATGACGATAGTAAATTCACTTTGAGCAACCATACCATTAATATGTTATAAATAATTGTGGGTCCAGTTCCGTTCATTGTGGAACTCTCCGGTTATAGGTTACTATCCTGAAAATGCTCTCTTTTCATCACTCTCTGGCTTGTATTAATTCACCAATCCAATCTCCATGCTAATATACTATCTCCAATACTAAAGGCTCTTATTTAGTAGCCTTGTGTGGCATAAGTAGTACCTTATCGAGTGACTTTTGAAAGTCCAAATATATTGCATCTATCTGTTCATTTTTATTTATCCTCGTTGCCTCCTCAAATTGAGCACAATTTTCTTTTTGTGAGGTTATGCTGACTTTGCTTGATCATATTTCTAAATTCCCTCCTATTACATTCTATATAATGGACTCTAACAATTTCCCAATAACAGCCGGTAAGGACATGTTGGATCTTTTTCTGTGCTGTAAGTCTCTGTGAATCTAAGACAGGTGGAGTCTAAGATTTTCCTAATGACAGGCTTCCTATACCAGATTCCACTTTTGGTCAGTTCTCTCCTGTGAACTCTGTCACTGCCAGACTTTATTTATGTAACCGCTGATTGCTCCACCATATTTCCTCCTTTTCTACTTACAATTATGGAGGGGCAATTATTCTTTTAATGACTGCTCCAATGAATGGAGTTTCTGAGGAACATTTGCGGGCAGATTCATCCACCCCTACTATTTTTGACCGTTAAAGTATTTTCTAACAATATGGAAATCCATTGTTTCATAATTACTATTTATCAGGGGATCCTTTACTTTGATGTTACAGATGAAACTGCCTTACTATGCAATACTAGATCTAAAATAAGACCATAAGAAATAGGAGTGGAAGTAAGGCCATTGGCCCATCAAGTCCCCTCTGCCATTCAATCATGGCTGATGGGCATTTCAACGCCACTGACCCGCATTCTCCCCATATCCCTCAATTCCTTGCGAGATTAAGAATTTATCAATCAATGCCTTAAAGACATTTAACATCCTGGCCTCCCCACTGGGCTCCATGGCAGTGCATTCCACAGCTTCACCACTCTGACTGGAGAAATGTCTCCTCATTTCTGTTTTAAATTGACCCCTCTAATTCTAAGGCTGTGCCCACGAGTCCTAGTATCCCCACCTGACAGAAACAATTTCCCAGTGTCCACCCTTTCTAAGCTATGCATTATCTTGTAAGTTTCCATTAGATCTCCCCTCAAACTTCTGAACTCCAGCGAATGCAATCCCAGGATCCTCAGCTGTTCATCGTATGTTAGACCTACCATTCCAGGGATCACCCATGTGAATCTCCGCTGGACACACTCCAGTGCCAGTATGTCCTTCCTGAGGTGTGGGGCCCAAAACTGGACCCAGTATTCTAAATGGGGTCTAACCAGAGCTTTATAAAATCTTAGTAGCACCTCACTGCTTTTACATTCCAACCCTCTTGAAATAAATGACAACATTTGCTTTCTTAACCATGGACTCAACCTGCAAGTCAACCTTTAGAGAATCCTGTACTAGCACTCCCAGATCCCTTTGTACTTTGGCTTTATGAATTTTCTCACCATTTAGAAAACAAAGTCCATTCTTGTGTTCTTTTATCCAAAGTGCAAGATCTCGCATTTGCTCACATTGAATTTCATCAGCCATTTCTTGAACCATTCTCCCAAACTGTCTAAACCTTTCTGTAGCCTCCCCACCTCCTCAGAACTACCTGCCTGTCCACCTAACTTCGTATCATTGGTGAACTTCACCAGAATGTCCCCAGTCTCTTCATCCAAATCATTTATATTTAAAGTGAACAGCTGGGGCCCCAACACCAAATCCTGCGGGACGCCACTTATCACCAGCTGCCATTCTGAAAAAGAACCTTTTATCCCAACTCTCTCCCTTCTGTCAGACAGCCAATCCTCATCCATGCCAGTAGCTCACCTCAGACACCATGGGCCCTCACCTTGCTCAGCAGCCTCCTGTGAGGCACCTTATCAAAGGCCTTTTGGAAATCTAGGGAGATAACAACATCCACTGGATTTCCCAGGTCTAACCTACTTGTTATCTCTTCAAAGAATTCTAACAGGTTCGTCAGGCACAACCTCCTCTTATTAAATCCATGCTGACTTGCTCTATTTCGACTCTGCACTTCCAAGACCTTAGAAATCTCATCCTTAACGATGGATTCTAGAACTTTACCTACAACCGCACGGTGGCACAGTGGTTAGCACAGCTGCCTCACAGCGCCAGAGACCTGGGTTCAATTCCCGCCTCAGGTGACTGACTGTGTGGAGTTTGCACATTCTCTCCGTGTCTGCATGGGTTTCCCCCGGGTGCTCCGGTTTCCTCCCACAGTCCAAAGATGTGCAGGTCAGGTGAATTGGCCATGCTAAGTTGCCCGTAGTGTTAGGTGAAGGGGTAAATATAGGGGTATGGATGGGTTGTGCTTCGGGCAGGTCGGTGTGGACTTGTTGGGCCAAAGGGCCTGTTTCCACACTGTAAGTAATCTAAAAAAAACCAAGGTTAGGTTAATCAGTCTATAATTTTCCATCTTTTGTCATGATCCTTTCTTGCATAAGGGGGCCACAACAGGGATTTTCCAATCATCTGGGACTTTCCTTGACTCCAGTGATTTTTGAAAGATTACAACCAACTCCTCTGCTATTCCTTCAGCCACCTCCCTTAGAACTCTAGGATGTAGCCCATCCTGGCCAGGAGATTTATCAGTTTTAGACCTTTTAGCTTATCAAGTACTTTCTCATTTGTAATACCCATCATACTCAACTCTGCCCCTTGACTCTGCTTAATTGTTGGGATATTACTCATGTCTTCCATGTGAAGACTGACACAAAGTATTTATTAAGTTCCTTATCTCCCATCACTAGCCTTCCTGCATCAATTTGGAGCAGCCCAATCTCTACTTTTGCCTCTTGTTTGTTTCTTATGTATTTTACTATCATTTCTAATATTACTGGCTGGCTTACCTTCATATTTGATCCTCTCCTTCCTTATTTCTCTCTGTTATCCTCTGTTTGTTTTTGTAGTTTTCCCAATCTTCTGAGTTCCTAGTGCTCTTGGTCACTTTATAGGCGCTGTCTTTTTCTGTGATACATTTCCTGAATTTCTTCGTCAGCCATTGTTGTCTAATTCCCCCCCCCACCCTGGGTAATCTATCCTTTCTTTGGGATGTACCTCTATGCTGTGTCCTCAAGTATACCCAGAAACTCCTGCCATTGTTGCTATACTGTCTTCCCCACTAGGCTCTGCTTCCAGTCCGTTTTAGTCAGTTCATTCTCATGCCCCTGTAATTACCTTTATTTAACTATAACACCATTACATCCGATTTTGCCTTCTCTCTTTCGAACTGCAGACTGAACGTTACCATATTATGATCACTGCCTCCTAAGTGTTATCTGACTCTAAGATCTTTTATAAAATCTGGCTTGTTACATAGCATTAAGTCCAGAATAGCCTGCTCCCTTGTGGGCTCCTTCACAAGCTGTTCCGAAAAGCCTGTTCTTCAATTTCCTTCCTAGTGCATGATACTCCCCAAACAGGTCCTCTTTCCTAGCCTTGCCTATGTTGTTTGTGCCAACATGGACCACAACAACTAGATCCACCACCACTTCTCCACAAGCCATTTGGAGATGTCCTGCACCCTGGCACGTGATGGGCAACACACATGCAAGGACTCCCAATCTGGCTCACAAAGGATACTATCTGTCCCCCTAATTATAGAATCCCCTATAACAAGTACTTGTCTTTTTGCTCCCCCCTCTTGAATGGCCTTCTGCACCATGGTGCCCTGGTCAGCTGGCTCATCCTGTCTACCGTCCTTTTCCTCATCCATACAGGGAGCAAAAACCTGTTGGACAAGGTCGAAGGCTGAGGCTCCTCCACTCCTGAGCTCAGAATCCCCCTACCTGCCTCACTTACAGTCACACCCTGTTGTCCCTGATCATTAACTGACTTTGAATTACTTAATCTACCGGATGTGACTGCCCCCTGAAATAAAGTGTCCAGGTAACTCTCCCCCTCCCAGGTGTGACACAGTGTTTGAAGCTCAGATTCCAGATCATCAACTCTTCCAGCAACCAACACTTGCAGATGTGGTCACTGCTGTTCACAGTGGGATCAGATAGCTCCCACATCAAACAGCCACAACACATCACCTGTCCAGTTGTCTCTACTTATTTAATTAATTTATACAAATTTGAGTTAAACAACCGTTATTACTTCTCTATGGTCTTGTTCAACTAACCAGCTAATAGTAAACTTTTAATCAATCACACGAAACACAAGAAATATCAATTGGAATGCCTTACCTTTGCAATGCACAAGAGTCTTTTTTTTGGTTAGAGGTGGGTGGCAGGTGGGCGACACTACACGTGTAGTGTCTCTGGATTCGGCCACTGTCAAAATATGTACCTGAAACTCCCGAGGTAAGTTTATATGTTTAAAAGTTACCTTCCCGTCGTGCCACTGGTACTCGCAGTACTCACTCCTCCCACTCCAACCGCCGCTGAAACAATCAAAATAGATTTATCTCTTGTTGATTCCACCAATATTGCTCCAGGAAACTGTCAAAAAAGCATACTATAGATTCACCTTGCAGCAGTGCACAGATACTCAGTGGTTAGCACTGCTGCCTCACAGTGCCATGGAACCGGGTTCAATTCCACCCTCAGGCAACTGTCTGTGTGGACCTTGCCCATCCTCCCCAACTCTGCGTGGGTTTCTGCCTGGTGCTCCAATTTCTCCCCATAGTTCACAAATGTAGAGGTTAGATTGACCATACTAAATTGACTCGTAGTATCGAGATTGGTTGGATTTGTCATGGTAAATGTGGAGTTATGGGGTTAGGGTTGAGGGCTGGGTCTGAATGGGATGCTGTTTGGTCGTTGTAGACTTGAAGGACTGAATAACCCATCCCTGCACTGTGAGGGTTCTATAACTACCTTGGCCAATTTGATCGGTCCTGTCTATGTGAAGATTAACATTATTTATTTCAACTCCAATAATCTCTTGTTTAATACTCTGTCCAAATAAGTTAGGACTAGTGGTAAAACAGTAGCTTCCTTATTTCAAGGAATTGAAATATAATTGTAGGGAAGTCTTACTGCACTGACCAAGGTATGAGTGACTACATCTCCAGGCTCAACAATCTTCAGCTGCTTCAACAGTGAACGTTCCTCCAACATAAGGTCAGAAGTCTGGGTGTTCGTTGATGGTTGTGTAGTGTACAGCAACATTTGCAACTCCCCTGATACTGAAGCAGTTCATGCTCAAATGCAACATGATCCACACGATATGCAGGCTTAGGCTGACAAGTAACATTCAATGCACACAAATGCTAGGCCATGACCATCATCAATATGAGACAATCTAACCACAGTCTCATGACATTTAATGGTATTAGCATCACTGAAACCCCAGTATCGATATCCTTGCAGTTACCATTGACCAGAAACTCAACTGGACTTGTCACATACATACAGTAGCTACAAGAAAAGGTCAGAGGCTAGGAATGCTGTGATGAGTGACTCATTTTCTAACTCTCCAACACCTGTCCATTATCTACAGGACACAAGTCAGGAATCTGATGGAATACTCCTCTGTTGCCTGGAAGGGTACATTTCCAACAACACTCAAGAAGCTTAACACCATCCAGGGCAAAGCAGCACACTTGATTGGCACCACATCCACAAATGTCCACTCCCTTCACCACGAATGCTCAGTCATAGCAGAGTATACTATTTACAAGGTGCATTCCAGATTCACTAAAGATCGTCAGACAGCACCTTCCAAATCCATGACCACTTCCATTTAGAAGGCCAAAAGCAGCAGATACATGGAACACTGCTATCTTCTTAGGGGCAACTAGAGACAGGCAACAAATGCTGGCTATCCAGTGACATCCACATCTCTTAAATGATTTATTTTAAAATCTGGAGTACTGAGAGCAGTTTTGGTCTCCTTATTTAAGGAAAGGTATTATTTCATTGAAAGCAGTTTAGAGAATGCTCCATGGTATGGATGCATTATCTTATAAGCAAAGGCTAAACACATTGGAACTCCGCTCACTAGCATTTAGAAGGATGAAAAGTGATTTCATTGAGGCATATAGGATTCGTAAGAGACTTGAAAGAATAAATACTGAGAGTCTAGGACCAGAGGACCTATTGAAAGTGTCTCTCAAAGTGCGCAAATTTAAGACTGACATGGAGGCATTTCTTTGAGTGTTGAGTCTGAGGGAACTGTGAAAGCCGAGTTCCTGTGTATATTTATGCCTGAGATGGATTGTTGATCAGTAGGGGTATCAAGGATCATTGGGAAAGACAGGAAAATGGATGTGAAGAGTGTTGGCTCAGCTGTGATCCGAATGAATGGTCAAGCAGGATGACAGGCTAGAGGGCCTACTCCTATTGCTATTTTATAAGATCTTATTGATTGAGAAATTTGATATAGGCACATTGTGTTTGTACATTAGCTTCGCAGGTACTTCATTGATTGTTGCTTACTTTCCCTTTAGCTGTTCATTTATAAAACCTTTCAAATGCTTAAATCTTTCTTATCTGTGGACCCAATAAACTCCTTTAATCACATGTACGGGCAATTTTTTACTGTAATAATTAAAATGACAAGTCAGCATTCTTACTTTTGAACATTTCTGTGCCATTCAGGCTGTGGAGTACATGGGACTTGAAGCCTGTTAGGGAAATTGCTTTCCCGAAATCAAATCGGCCTATTGTCAGGTAAGATTGAGAAAATACATTTGTGTTGTACAGAATTGTAGATGCCATGTTTTATGCTAATATTGTTTAAGTATGCTCCTGTGTATCCAGTCATTCTAAGAATAAGATTTTCAGATGAACAGAACAATCTCAGCAGGCTATATCCAAGATTCACTTTCTAACCGGTTTGTATTTCAGACCACTCTTGTATTGCTAGTTGTATATGTCCCTCATTGGCATCTATACCTCCAGTGCCCAAGGTGTATAACTTGTGAAATTCTAAAATTTCTTTCCCACTTCTACTCTTTCTCTCCTTTACAATTTTCTTTTAAAATATATTTCCTTGGCCAATCACAAGCTTTACTGAGTTTTTTGAAGAAGTAACAAAGAGGATTGATGACGGCAGAGCGGTAGACGTGATCTATATGGATTTCAGTAAGGCGTTCGACAAGGTTTCCCATGAGAGACTGGTTAGCAAGGTTAGATCTCATGGAATACAGGGAGAACTAGCCACTTGGATACAAAACTGGCTCGAACGTAGAAGACAGGGTGGTGGGTGGAGGGTTGTTTTTCAGACTGGAAGCCTATGATCTGTGGAGTGCCACAAGGATCGGTGCTCAGTCATTTAGAATCATAGAATCCCTACAGTTTGGAAACAGGCCATTTAGCCCAACACGTCCACACTGACCCTCCGAAGAGTATCCCACCCAGACCCATTCCCCTACCCTATTACTGTACATTTTCCATGCCTAATGCACCTATCCTACACATCCCTGAACTCTATGGGCAGTTTAGCATTGGCAGTTCACCTAACCAGCCCGTCTTTGGACTGTGGGAGGAAACCAGAGCACCCGGAGGAAAACCATGCAGACACTGGGAGAATGTGCAAACTCCACACAGACAGTTGCCCGAGACTGGAATCGAACCTTAGTCCCTACGGCTGTGAGGTAGCAGTGCTAACCGCTGAGTCACCATAAATTATATAAATGATTTGGATGTGAGCATAAAGGTATAGTTGGTAAGTTTGCAGATGACACCAAAATTGGAAATGTAGTGGACAGCGAAGAATGTTACTTCAGTTTACAACGGGATCTTGATCAGATGGGCCAATGGGCTGAGGAATGGCAGATGAAGTTTAATTTAGGTAAATACGAGGTGCTGCATTTTGGGAAAGCAAATCTTGGCAGGGCTTATACACTTAATGGTAATGTTCTGGGGAATGTTGCTGAACAGAGAGATCTTGGAGTGCAGGTTCATAGCTCCTTCAAAGTGGAGTTGCAGGTAGATAGGATAGTGAAGAAGGTGTTTGGTGTGCTTTCCTTTATTGGTCAGAGTATTGAGTACAGGAGTTGGGAGGTCATGTTGCAGCTGTACAGGACATTGGTTAGGCCACTGTTGGAATATTGCATGCAAATCTGGTTTCCTTCCTATCAGAAGGATGTTGTGAAACTTGGAAGGGTTCAGAAAAGATTTACAAGAATGTTGCCAGGGTTGGAGGATCTGCGCAATAGGGAGAGGCTGAACAGGCTGGAGCTATTTTCTCTGGAGCGTCAGAGGCTGAAGGGTGACCTATATAGAGGTATATAAAATCATGAGAGGCGTGGATAGGATAAATAGACAAAGTCTTTTCCCTGGGGTGGGAGAGTAGAAAATTATCAGAAAAGGAAAAAAAAAATTTGTGTTGATGGTCAAAAAACATACCAAAAAATTAGGTAAAATCCTGAGTTAAATGTTTACCATATTTTTGATAATCGTGCTTTTTTGACTTCGTTATATTCTCTTTGGTGTCCTACAGTCTCACGTTTTCCTGCGATGGCCATCATCTCTACACAGCAAACAGTGATGGCACTGTGATAGCCTGGTGTCGTAAGGACCAACAACGGATGAAGCTCCCTATGTTTTATTCCTTTCTAAGCAGTTACGCTGCCGGCTGAACATTTAAATTGGGTTTCTTTATACCAATCACTGTGCACATTTAGAATCTTCAGTGCTTTAGGGGTAAGGTTGAGGTTGAGAAATGAAATGTTCCTCTCCTCAGTTGTGTATATATTCTAAATGAGAAAGATCCTCATAAAAGGAACAATTGATTTTCAACAGAACAAGATGGAATATGGAAACAGATCTGCAGAGCAGCTTTTGTCATTGCGTTCTGTTGCCTTCCTGCCCATGATGGGAATCCTTGACTTGTTGCATATACAGTTCTTCAAAATATTAATGGTTTCAAATGGGCAACCTAAAACTCAGTTCCAGCGGTTTCAATTTGATGTAAATTATGCAATGTGTCTGGTTGATAATTTTACAGAGTGCAATATTTTTTACTTCTGAATCTATATCAAGTTTTGCATACAATGCGCATGAGACCAAGCAGTGTAATGAGGTACAAGAACAGAATCAATTACATAACGGAGCATGGAATTATGATATAAAGCACCTTAAACCAATTTCTGTGCACACAGCATCTATCTGCGATTGCCTTGAATGTTTTTCATCTTTGTAAGTGCGACCATTTCTCATTCTGTTTCTTGAAAATGATTTGTCATCTGAATAATTTGATATGAATCAAATTGTTCCTTCCCTTTATTTTTCATAAGTAACAATGAGCAGATTGAGAGATCAAGTTTTATTTTGCCAGTGCTTGCCAGATTGCATGAAAAGATACATCTACCTAAAAGCAAATGGATAACAGAAATTCTACACAGAAAACAATGTTGGCTTTATTGAAAATACAATACTGGTTGTTTATGGTCGAACTATAATCCACGTGTGTCAAATACATGACTGTTTATTTAACTGGGAGGCACATGATCCCAACTTTGTCTGCCATTTTCTCTCTGAAAGTTGTCTTTTGATTATTATTCTTAAATATATTTAAAAATAAAGAGTTGAAAAGTATGCATTTTGCAAGTATTTTGACGAAAGTGAGATAGTTTCAATGATTTTTGCTGATATTTAAAACTTTAACAAATAAGTTTTAAAAAAATTATGAAACCATTGTTCCTCAGACTTGGAAAGTGAGCGTTTGCTGTCTTTTGTACTTCCACTCGTTACATATCTGTACAAACTATTGTGATGAATATTTGAACATTAAATTAACTGTAATCTGTAAAGTCTTTCTGTTCTTGTCTTTTTATTCTACTAATTATGTTTTGCTGATATTTAATATTAAGTTAGTTTAAAAATTCATGAAATCGGTGTTCTGTAGATTTTGAAATGTTGCACCTATTTGCTGGCCCTCGTTGACATTGCTGATCCCCATGAGAAACTTTAATGGTATTTGGATGGGTGATTGAAAGAGTTGCTGAAAGGAAAGAAAAATGGCAAAGGGATAAGGGCATAGGCCAATGTGTCATCATATGGTTACAAAGATTTTGGTAGACATTTATGGTAATGTCAGTCAACTAATAATCCAAAGCCCCAAGTTTGAGTCCATGGATTTGAATTCCACCAAAGCAGATGGAAAATTTTGTATTCAGTAAAATCTGGAATTACAAGATAGCGTAATGGTAAACATGTAACTAATCAAAATTGTTAAGCAACAATTTGGTTCACTCACGCCCTTTAGGGGAAGACATCTATTGCCCTTATCTCGTCTGGCTTACGTATGACTCCACACCTACACCAATGTGGTTGAATCTTAATTGTTCTCTGAAATTGCCTAGAGATTCACTCAATTCAAGAACAACTAGGGATGGACAACAAACACCAGCTTTGCCAGCCCTACAAGAATAAAGAGGTGATGGAATATAGTCCAGTGGGAATATGTTATTTAGAAGAAGAGTGTCATCATTCCTCCACTAGATCTTCATTAAAGCTGTAGTGTTGATATAGTCATCCACAATAATCTCATGGATGGCAAGGGCCGTATTGGCATGATAACAAGAATTGGGAATGGGGAGAATCATAATGTCCTCGAGCCACAGAATTTGTTAGTCTTTGGTCCCTTAACTTTCTTTAGTATTATTTCTCTACAATTACTTGTCTGAATTTCCACATTTGTTTTAGCCCCAGCTACCTTTTATTTCTGGTATGTAGCTTGTGTCTTCTACTGTAAAGGTAGATGCCAAATAATTGTTCAGTCCATCTTATTTCCTCACTTCCCATGATAATTAGTTTCTCAGAAGGAAAGATGGGACCAACATTTACTACTTCTCTCTTTTTACATATTTGTGAAATCTCTGACCCCCTGTGTTTAACTCCTGCCTAGTTTACTTGTGTTTTCTACGTTTACCGTTGTCATTAAATTTTTGGTTGCCCTTTATTGGTTCCTTCAGTACTCCTAATCCCCAGACTTTATTACTTATCATTGCAAAATTGTAAGCTTCTTCTGGATCTTCTTGCTGGATATTTGGTTTCGAAGGAATTTATTTTTGACCATTCTTAATTATTTCTTTAAATATTTCCCACTTTATTTATCACCATAGTTTTTAATTTATTTAACCAATCAACCTTAGCTTCCTGTTCTCTCTTCGTTATGTAAGTGTTTATTTAAATTTGATTCATACCAATAGAAGATTACTGTTTCCTAGACAGAACTATAAATGGATCATTTTCTGGTCATCAAGATATATTGAGTGCCATGCCACAAGAATCAGTACTAAGACCTTAACCTTTTATATAAATTGGTTTGTATGAAAGAACCAAATATTGTTACATTTGTAACAGGTATTGTTACATTTTATAAGATAAAAACAGGTAGGAAAGAAAATTATAAAGAAGATATAAAACATGGAAGACACGTCCATTATGGTTAGTAAATACTGATTCCCACTTTTCGTTTTAGTGAGGGGACCTATACAGTCAATCATAGCCCACATGAAAGGTTCTTCAAATGTGGAAATTGGCACCAAAGGCACTGGTTTTATTACTGACTGTGACTTCCCTACCATCTGACATGTATGACAGGTACAGCAAAATTCAACCAGATCTTTATGTAATCCAGGCCAATACAAATGCTTCTGTATCTTAGCCTAGTCTTCCTTACTCCTAGATAACCACCTACAGGTCATTCATGTGCTACCCACAATGTATGCTACCAGCAACAAAAGCTGGTGAATGTCAGTTCATTTCTCATCTGCACTAACCTGCCAAGGTCTCCATTTCTGCCTTAAGATTTTATCCTTAAGGTAGTAATATTCTGGAATACGTTCTGATTCCTTTTCAGAGTAGGCTTTATGATATAAATCTTTTATTGTCTTGTCTGTTTTTTTGTAACTTCATTAGTCTTTCAGAACTAAACATCTCTGCCTGATCCTCTACCTGCTCAGGTTTTTTCTTTACCATTTCATCAAACAGGTTGTCAGCTAACTAGACCTCAACTCCTCCGTCTTTCTCTTTGGTTTACCCTTCTCGTTTACCCTTCTCGTTTTAACTTATGACTGTGGGATCTTGTCACCACACAGTGTGGAAGAATTCCAGTGTATTTTTCTTTTAACTCTTTAATTTCCCTGGTTTTCTTTCAGCTTCTCCAGTGCAATGGGCATCACTTCCACTTTTGATCTGGCTATATCGTTTCCAAGAACACAGTATTCCTGGAATGGACACTCTTTCAATCTTGATTGGACTTCCTAACTTTATCTTACACAGGGGAACACTAATTCTCTCTCCATTTATTCCAGATTATCTCACACTCAGACATTTCGGAAGGAATGTAAATATTTTCATCTCATACTATTAGAGACTGATCAGCTCCCGTAACCCTCAATATTTTAACTTCTTTACCTACTCCCCTATTCTACCTGAGTAAATCTTCCCCACACAGGTGATGACTTTGAAAAGATCAGATACTATCTTACTGTCCACTAGGCTGTGCACTCTGCTGAAGCTCCTTGATTTTTCTCAGGATTTCCTTCACTACCTCAACTAATCCCACTGGTTTAACACCTTTGATCTCATTATTTTTCCCATTGCCTTTCTTAAACCACCAGCACTGTGACTTTGTGTCCCACTCTGTTACAGTGAAAACACCTGAGGTCTTTCACCTTTTTTTTTCCACCCTCTTGGGTTTCCTTTTTCACTTGTGGTGGACTGTTCCCAGTGTGATCTACTTTTTGATTTTCATTGAAGGATCTACCTCTTGCCCAATTTCTATCCTTCACGGAATGATATTGCTGCCAGAAGCTCTGTTTCGAATTATACACTAATATACATTCATCTACATGCTCTGCAGCTTTTCTCGCTATTTGAACTTAGTGCTTCTCAAAATGAGTTCTTATCATTTCTGGAAGTGAGTTTTTAAAGGTCCTCCAGCAGAATAGTATCTCTAAGAGCCTTTATATGTCTCTTCTATCTTTAATGCTCTCATCCGTCTATCAAGTTTGCTCTGTTTAATTCTTTCAAACTCAATAGAAGTCTGACCTGGTTCCTTTCTTATATTTCTGAACCGTTGTCTTGTATGCTTCGTAGGCACTTGTGTCACGAAATTGGTGTGTAAAAATGGGGAAAAGCTTGGGAAAGAGGAAGATCCTTCATTGAAAAGCATAAAGTAGGTCACCCTGGGAATCTCTTACCACAGGTGAAAAAAGAAACCCAAGAGGGTGAAAAGGAGGTGAAAGGCCACCGGTGTTTTCACTATAATAAGTTGGAACATGAAGTCACAGTGTTGGTGGTTGAAGAAAAGCATTGGGAAAGAGAATGTGATAAAAGAGGCTAAACCAGTGGGGTTAGTCGAGGTAGTGAAGGAAATTCTGAAAGAAGTCGAGAAGTGCACAGCCTAGTAAGAGGCTGGAAAGTAAGATAGCGCCCAATCTTCCACCGATTTCACCTCTGGGTAAGGTATACTCAGGAAGAATAGGGGGAGAAGGAAAAGAAGTCAAAATATTGAGAGATACAGGAGCTAGTCAGTCTTTATGAAGAAATGAAAGCATTTGCTCGCCATCTGAAATAATAACCTGAAATAGTGATAATCTGTGGTATAGATGGAGAGATTTAGTGTTCCCCGGTGTAAGATCAGGTTGGAAAGTCCACTCGACTGGGAAAGTGACAGTGGGAGTGATTGAAAGGGTTTCTGTTCCAGGAATACAGTTTGTTCTTGGAAACGACCTAGTAGGGTCAAGGGTGGGAGTGACATCTGTTATAGTGGAGAAGCTGCAAGAATTCCAGTGAAATGAAGAGTTAAAAGAAAAGTAACCTGGAATTTTTCCAGTCTGTGTGGTAACAGGATCCCATAGTCATAAGTTAAGGCAAGATGTAAAAATCAAAGAGAACCAAGGGACTTGAGATCCAGTTAGCTGACACCCTGTTTGATGAAATGGTAAAGGAAAAACCTGTAAAGGTAGAGGATCAAGCTGAGGTATTTAGTTATGACAGATTACTGGAGTTACAATAAAAAGATGAGACAATAGTGCAGAGGAGAAATGAGTGGAAGAACATCAGATTGTGTTGCCGGTAGCACAAGAATTACCTGTAGGAGGTCACCTAGGAGTGAGGAAGACTCAGACTAAGATATAAAAGCATTTCTATTGGCCTGGATTACATAAGAATGTGGTTGGATTTTGCTGTATCTGTCACATGTCAAATGATAGGAAAGCCCACAGGCAATATTAAAACCAGTGCCTTTAGAAGGGGAACCAGAGGAAAATGTATTAGTCACTGCCTGTCGGAGTGAGGAATCAAATCCAGATGATTCAGATTTTGATGTGTCTCAGTAGATTGACTAATGAAGTCCTTAAGAACTGGGGTGGATGGTAAGCTATCTATATCAGGACCATAGAACTGAATTGAGAGGCGTGTTGCAGCAGTATGAGGAAATATGTAAAAATAGAATGGGGAGGACTAACTATTGTTCTTGAAGTTGACGTAGGGAATGCTGTTCCAATAAAGCAACACCTCTACCGGCTTAAAGCAGCACAGGCACAGAAGGAAGTGGAAGTGATTCTCCAAGAAGATATCATCGAGCCAAGTCAGCGAGTCGCCAATTGTGTTAGTTCTAAAGCCAAGTGATTCTCGGCGATTGTGTGTGGATTATCGGAAGGTCAATATCGTAACTAATATCAGATTCAAAACCAATTCCAGAGCTGGAAGACTGTAGAGAGAGTTGGACAAGCCATTTACATCACAAAGGACTTTGTGTGGTTACGAGCAAGTACCTTTGTTGGAGGAAGCGAAAGAGGTTTCTGCATTTGTGACCACAAATGGGCTCTATCAATTTAAAGTAATGCCTGTTGGAATGAAGAACGCAGCAGCCACACACTTCAAAGACTCAAACAGAGTTGTGGCAGGCTTGACTAATGGGGTGCATCTATCTCGATTATTTAGTGATCTTTAGCCATTCGTGGAAAGATCACATGTTGCATTTGGCAGAGCCATTTGAAAGATTATGGAAAGAAAACCTGGTTCTTAAGTTAGAGAGAAGGGAATTTGGGAAGATAGAAGTGATATTCTTGGGACATAACATCGGATTTGAAAGGATGCCCCCAAGTAATGTGAAGATGAAGGCCATCGAGGAATTTCCTAGACCATCCTTGAAGAAAGGTGCTTTGATTATTTCGGGACTGAGGGGGTTCTACCAGATGTTTGTACCAAACGTCAGCAGCTTGGTGACACTGCTGATGGATTTGTGAAAGAAGAACATGAAATTTTGGTGGTCAGAACAATACCAGGTGGCATTTGAAAATTTAAAAGCAGTGTTAACCGCCAGTTTTAGACACATCAAATTTCTTGAAGCTCTTTAGTCACGATTAACACCAGCAATTTAGGGGTTGGAGCTGTGTTGATGCAGGAAGCTGTTGTCAGAATTGAAAGGCCAATGATTATTTTTTTCAAAGAAACACAATATCCACCAGGGAAAATACTCTACCATCAAAACAGTTCTTGAGTTTGGCATTGGCCTTACAACATCTTAATGTTTATATTACAAACAATGTTTCGGAGATGGTTGTGTACTCAAGATTACAACCCTCCCACCTTTTTAGAAATATTTAAGGACTAAAATATGAGACTATTTTGTTGGGATTTTATGTTACAGGTGCTTAATTTACAAATTGTACACGTGAGTTATAAAAATGTTACTGCAGATGTGTTTATACGGGCTTAAAAGAAAATGTACAGATAAGAGAGAACTGGTACAGTGCAATGTTATGTATGTATGCAGAATCTGTATGAAAGGTATAACTTTAGATTAATGACCTATGTATCTCACAATAGTAGCATTGAGATTCAGAAGAAAGAAAACAAAACAAAGCCATTGTTTCATGTGATGGTTCATTTTTTTCTTAACAGGAAGGTATAATGAAATTGGTGTGTAAAAACAGTGAAGTTGTAAAATGGGGGAAAGCATGGTGTTGTCCTTTTAAGAGGTAAAGTGCTTTTTCAGCTGAGAGTTAAATAGACAAGGGGTCTGTGAGCAGATGAGAATAGTATAGATAGTTCTAACAATTGGCTTTGTTTTGGGATACCTTAGGATTTGTTTTGATGATGAGTTTGACTTTGGCCAATTTATTTAAACCAAGCACTCAACGATTCAAAGCCAATTGAATCGAAAAACTAATGGTGTTGACAGTCTGAAACCAATAAGATTGTGCAAGTTTGCTGCATCATTGGTGGTATTTAAGTGTTTTTTGAAAATCAGGAGAGCCAACTGCCATCTGAGACAGAAATACCGAGCTCTCTAAAGCAGTTTCCATGCTCTGTTAAAAACACTATCCATTTATAAAGTTACATGGCACATTTAGCGAATATTGTTGACACCAGAAAATGACTGAGAAGGCATTTTGGAAAGAGGAAGATGTCGGAAGAAGACACAGGAAGTTCATAAGGATCCATTCTGTGTGAACTTTGAGAGACTAAGTTTTAAATTACTGTTCTTATTAATTGGATTTTTAGAAGTGAGACCTGTATTATTGAAAGAGCACACCAGTAGGATCTTGTTTTATGTGGGAATAGATAGAGTTTGGGAATGGGTTGTTAGGAATTCTGTTAATTTGTTTACTGTTGGAGTTAGATAAATAAAATGTTACTTGTGAATTGTAGAGTGAGTGAAAGAATTTCATTTCATTTAACCACACCTTTTCAACAGATTGTGGGGGTGAGAGGTAGGTTGTACCACTTATCACATTTCTTTATCAGATTACAAGGTAAGATGCTCCCCTCTGGGTGTTTCAGTTTTAATTATCAGAAGGGTGTCAACCTCTGCTTTGGAACACTCAAACTAGCCTATTTTACCTCTTCATATTCTCCTGACACCATCTCTGATAGTGCTATCTGTTATGAAGTGGAGGTTGGCCTCCGTCTGACAACTCTGAATACATCTCACCAGCCCTGCCTACCAACTTGGTCTGAATTCACATTACCCACACAGCCAGCTCATCTGTTTAGCCAATTTCTCAAAAGAAATAAAAAAGACTTCTACATCTTTTTCATTGAATTTTGGTAATGTTTTGACATATTTGTATATGTCCCTACCAGGACTTTGTCTACAATAGATTTGTTCATTGTCACTATCCTCCTCACTAAGCTTACCTTCTACCCTAACCTCTATCCTGTTATATCGACTTTCCTGTCAAATTGCCAACTTCTGAAGTTCAAACTCTTTCCCTTTCTCCTGTTCTCTCTCTCTCTCTCTTTTTTTCCTCTGCTTGTAACCATAATTCAAACTGTTCAGTTCCCATTCCCTTTTTTTGTCCTCTAACTCCAGTCGTCTTATTTGTAATTTAGTTTTTTCTAACTCCTCTGCACTTGCCTGTTTCTCTGATATACCTAAATGCTTGACCAACTCCTTTACAATTTCACCTTTCCTCGTATCTCTTGTTGAGCCCAATTCTAGCCTGTAAGCTATTTCTAAAAGTGTCTTCTTTTTCTGTCTTTAAACTTTCTTGGCAAGTATCTTCAAACCTCTTTAGCAATGTTAAGAGCCATTTACCCCACTCTTGATTTAACGAACCACAAGTAATCAAAATTAACCAGATTTTCCACTTTCCACGTAAGTTTTACTTAAACATCCAGTTCACTAATCCCCAGGTCTGTTTAAATCTGGTGGGACTTTCATACCTTGAATTTGTTCAAATCTGTCCAAATGCGTTCAGAACCTGTATATGAACGGATTTGTCTGGATACCAGACATGAAACCCAATCTGTTATGAAGCTGATAACTGAAACCGGAACATCCAGAGAGGCTCGGCTCACCTCATAATCTGTTTAAAACGAAGTTGTGATAAGTCCCCCTGCAAACTGTTATAAAGGAGTGGTTAAATAAAATTAAATCTTTTCACTCTTACTATAATCAACAATAAAATGTATTTATCTAACTCAAACAGTTAACAAATTAACAGAACCACTAACAAACCAAACAATTTTCCTCTAACTACTACCAATTAAAACAAAATGCTAATAGTATGCTGTTCTAATAAATACAAGTCCCACTGATATAACAAAAATAGAATGTAATCTCTCAAAATGACAGCTCGGATATGTCTTCCACAATGCTCCACAGCGTTTCTGCTGATCTTCTTTCAGGAACACCTTCTTGTTCGAATTGTTGCATCAGGAACACCTCTCTCTGCCAAATTCTGGTGTTAGGAATATTAGCTAAGAATGCCAATGTACCTTTCGTCAGATGATGATGGTTACTCTGAGAGCTGAGAGACCTATTCTCTTCAGATGGCAGTTTGCTCTCTCCAATCTTCAAATGTTGTCTTGGTGATCTATTAATTTCTTTATAATCAGATTAGTTCTAAGTTGTCAAAGCCATCAGATGTAAATTTAATTGGTCCTTAGTCTCCAAGTGCTTGGTTTAAATTAATTGGCTGTATTTAAAAATCTGTTGTCTTAATATAAATGCTGCTTTGCCTGCTAACAGTATAGCCTTTCGATATAAATGTTTCAATTCAAGCACCTGCAACTGGCAAGCTACAGCCTACAGACATTCATTTTCAAATCGCTAAGCCTAGAAAAAAAAATCATCTTTTTAAAGGGACCACTGCCAGGCAGGCAACGCAGTTGGCTGATGGTACTAACCATAGAATGCACCCATGACATCTTCAAAATGTCCATACTACAGAGGTGGTGGTACTGGATGTCTTAAAATGTATAAAGGTGGATAAATCCTCAGGACCTGATCAGGTGTACCCTAGAACTCCATGGGAAGCTAGGGAAGTGATTGGGCCCCTTGCTGAGATATTTGTATCATCGATAGCGATAAGTGAGTTGCCAGAAGACTGGAGGTTGGCAAACATGTGCCACTGTCTAAGAAAGATGGTAAGGAAAAGCCAGGGGACTATAGACAAGTGAGCCTGACGGCGGTAGTGCAAGTTATTGAAGGGAATCCTGAGGGACAGGATGTACATGTATTTGGAAAGGCAAGGACTGATTAGGGATAGTCAACATGGCTTTGTGCGTAGGAAATCATGTCTCACAAACTTGATTGAGTTTTTGAAGAAGTAATGAAGAGGATTGATGAGGGCAGCGCGGTGGGCATGATCTATATGGACTTCAGTAAGGCATTCGACAAGGTTCCTCATGTTAGACTGGTTGGCAAGGTTAGATCTCATGGAATACAGGAAGAACTAGCTATTTGGATGCAGACCTGGCACAAAGTTAGAAGACAGAGGGTGGGGTGGAGGGTTGCTTTTGGTGCTACAAGGATCAGTGCTGGGTCCACTGTTTTTCATTTACATAAATGATTTGTTGTGGTTCTGTTCGCCGAGCTGGGAATTTGTCTTGCAAATGTTTTGTCCCCTGTCTAGGTGACATCCTCAGTGGTTAGGAGCCTCCTGTGAAGCACTTCTGTGATGTTTCCTCCGGCATTTATAGTGGCCTGTCTCTGCCGCTTCCGATTGTCAGTTCGAGCTGTCCGCTGTAGTGGCCGGTATATTGGGTCCAGGTCGATGTGTTTGTTGATAGAGTCTGTGGATGAGTGCCATGCCTCTAGGAATTCCCTGGCTGTTCTCTGTTTGGCTTGTCCTATAATAGTAGTGTTGTCCCAGTCAATTTCATGTTGCTTGTCATCTGCGTGTGGGGCTACTAAGGATAGCTGGTCGTGTCGTTTTGTGGCTAGTTGGTACAACAGGACCTTGATTGGATGGGCCAATATGCTGATGAGTGGCAGATGGAGTTTAATTTAGATTAAAGTGAAATGTTGCATTTTGGAGAGGCAAATCAGGGCAGGACTTGTATACTTCATGGTAAGGTCCTGGAAAGTGTTGCTAAATAAAGAGACCTTGTTCATAGTTCCTTGGAAGTGGAATTGCAGGTAGATAGGATAGTAAAGATGGCATTTGGTATGCTTTCCTTTTATTGGTCAGAGCATTGAGTATAGGAGCTGGAGGTCTTGTTGCAGCTGTACTGGACATTAGTTAGGCCACTTTTGGAATATTGTACGCAATTCTGGTCTCCTCCTATAAGAAGGACGTTGTGAAACTTGAAAGGGTTCAAGAGAAGATTTAAGAGACCATATGGGGTGGCACGGTGGCCCAGTGGTTAACACTGCTGCCTCACAGCACCAGGGTCCCAGGTTCAATTCCAACCTCTGGTGACTATCTGTGTGGAGTTTGCACGTTCTCCCCGTGTCTGTGTGGGTTTCTTCCGGGTGCTCCGGTTTCCTCCCACAGTCCAAAGATGTGCAGGTCAGGTGAATGGGCCATGCTAAATTGCCCATACTAATGGTCAGAGGGAAATGGGTCTGGGTGGGTTACTCTTCGGAGAGTCAGTGTGGACTTGTTGGGCCGAAGGGCCTGTTTCCACACTGTAGGGAATCTAATCTAAGACATAGGAACAGAAATTAGGTCATTCAGCCCATTGAGTCTGCTCTGCCATTCAATCATGGCTGATAGGTTCCTCAACTCCATTCTCCCACATTTTCCCAGTAACCATTGATTCCCTTGACAATCAAGAGCATATCTATCGCAGTCTTAAATATGCTCAGTGACCTTGCCTTCAAAACCTTCTGTGGCAATGAATTCCATAGATTCCCCACTCTCTGACTGAAGAAGTTTCCCTGTATCTCCACTCTAAAAGGTCTTCCCTTTACTCGAAGGCTGTGCCCTTGAGTCCTAGTCTCTCCTACCAATGGAAACATCTTCCCAAACTCCACTCTGTCCAGGCCATTCAGTATTCTATAAGTTTCAAATAGATCCCCTCCCCCATTCTTCAAAACTCCATCAAGTATTGACCTATGTCCTCAAACGTTCCTCATATATTAAGCTTTTCAGTCCTGGGTCCATTCTCATGAACCAGCTCTGAACAAGCTCCAGGGCCAGTACATACTGAGATATGGGGCCCAAAACTGTGCACAATACTCCAAATATGGTCTGACCAGAGCCTTTTCGAGCCTCAGAAGTACATCTCTGCTTTTATATTCAAGTCCTCTCAAAATAAATGCCATCATTGAATTTGCCTTCCTACTGACTCAACCTGCAAGTGTACCTTAAAGCAATCCTGGACTAGAACTCCCACGTCTCTTTGCACTTCAGACTTCTGAATTTTCTCCCCATTTAGAAAATAGATCATGCCTCTATTCTTTCTACCTAGGTGCATGACCTCACACTTTCCCACGTTGTACTCCATCTGCCACTTCTTTGCCCACTCTCCTGACCTGTCCAAATCCTTCTGCAGCCTCCTCCATACTACCTGTCCCTCTACCTATCTTTGTATCATCTGCAGACTTAGCCAGAATGCCCTCAGTTCCTTCATCTAGATTGTTAATGTACAAAGTGAAATGTTCACCCTTGCTGAACACCACTTGTCACTGGCTGCCATCCTGAGAAGGACCCTTTTATCCCGACTCTCTGCTTTCTGTCAGACAGCCAAGCTTCTATCCATGCTAGCACCTTGCCTCTGACACCATGGGCCCTTATCGTACTCAGTAGCCTCCTGTGTGGCACCTTGTCAAAGATCTTCTTAAAGACCAGGTTGGTAACATCCATTGGTTCTCCTTGGTGTAATCTGCTCAGTCTTCATTTATATATCTGGCTAGCTTACCCTCTTATTTAATCTTCTCCCTCCTTATTTCTTTTTTTGTTGCCCTCATGGTCTTTGTAAGCTTTCCAATCCTCTGGTTTCCCCACTGTTCTTTATATGCTTTCTTTTTGCTTTTATGCTATCCAATCCCTGACTTCCCGAGTTGACCATGGTTGTCTCATCCTCCCTATACCATGCTTCTTTTTCTTTGGAATGAATCTCTGCTGTGTCTCTTGAATTACTCCCAGAAACTCCTGCCATTGATGTTCCACTGTCTTTCCTGCTAGGCCCCTCTCCCAGTCAATTCTACTCAGCTCATGCCTCTGTAGTTGCAGTTATTCGGCTGATTCTATCATACCTGTCTCTCTCTCTCAAATTCAGAGTAAATTCAATCATGTTGTCGACACTACTTTCTAAGCTCCCTTATCAGGTCTGCCTCATTACACAACACTAAATCCAGTATTGCCTGTTCCCTAGTGGGCTCTAAAAGGCCATCTTGTAGATATTCCACAAATTCAGTACCAACCTGATTTATCCAGACCACCTACATATTGAAATCCTCCATGATCACTGTAACTTTGCCTTTCCTGCACATCATTTCTATCTCCTGGTGTATCTCGTGCCCCAGCTCCTGACTACTGTTTAGAGGCCTGTACATAACACCAAATGTTTTTTAAAATCTTTTGCGGTTCCTCAATTCTACCCACACAGATTGTATACCATCTGACCCTACTTCATTTCTTAGTATTGGTTTAATTTGATTTCTTACTATTAGGGCAAACCCACCCCCTCTGCCCACCTGCCTATCTTTTCGATAGGATGTATATTCTTGAATATTCAGCTCCCAATCCTGTGCCCCTGGCAGTCATGTCTCCATGATGCCCACCATGTCTTACCTGCCAATTTTGATCTGCGCCATTAACTTTATTCCATATACTGTGTGCATTAAGATAGAACGCATTCAGTCCTGTATTAACTGTCCCTCTTCTCAATGTCCTTTGTTTGCCCGGTGAACCTGAAGTTTGATTGCTAACCCTGTCTAGATACTTTCTGGAGGTTTTAATAACCTTTTCCTAAGTTCTGCACTCTTACCTCCTCTTTTAATTTGGGTTTTCTAATTTCTCCTGCAGCTGGACCCCCCACCCCCACCCCACTTCATTGCTTTAGTTTAAAGCCCTGTCTACAGCCCTACTTATGCAATTTGCTAGGACTCTGGTCCCAGCATGGTTCAGATGAAGACCGTCCCATCGGAATAGGTCCCTTCTTCCCCAATTTTGGTGTCAATGTCCCATGAATTCAAACCCATTTCTCCCGTACCAATCTTTGAGCCAAGTATTTACCTACTTAATCTTATTGACCCTGTGTCAATTAGCTGGTGGCTCAGGTAGTAATGCAGTGATTTATAACCTTTTTGGTTCTGCTTTTTAATTTAGTTCCTAGCTGTTCATAGATAAAACTAGGGCAGAGGTTCTGCTATGTTGTTGGTATCTACGTGGACCATGACCACTGGATCTTTACTCTCCCACTCCAAGTTCTTCTGCAGCCCAGATGAGATATCCCAAACTGACAAGGATGTTACCAGGGTTGGGGAGGATCTGAGCTATAGCAAGAGGCTGAATAAGCTGAAGTTGTTGTCCCTGGAGGATCGGATGCTGAGGTGTGACCTTTTGGAGGTTTATAAACTCACGAGGGGCATGGATAGGGTAAATAGACAAGGTCTCTTCCATGGGGTGGGGAATCCAGAACAAGAGGGCATAGGTTTCTAGTGAAAGGGCGAAATGTTAAAAGGGACCTAAGGGGCAACTTTTTCATGCAGACGATGGTACATGTATGGAATGAGCTTCCAGGGGAAGAAGTGGATGCTGATGCAATTACAACATTTAAAGGACAGCTGGATGAGTATATGATTAGGAAGGGTTTAGAGGTTTATGGGCCATATACTAGCAAATGGGATTAGATTCAGATATCTGGTCGGCGGGGATAAGTTGGATTGAAGGATCTGTTTCTGCACTGCAAATCTCTATCACTCTGAGACAAGACTGGCCACAAGGAGGCAAAGTGTTGGACTTGACAAGCCCAGTGCCAGAGGTGTAAGTGAGTGGGTCATATTGACAGTTACAACCCAAACAAGAGAAGGGGAGTCAGAAAGAATCAACCCTGAGGGGCAAGGTGTAAGGTACGTGCTGCCAGTCAGGGAATAGACAGGGAGTCAGCTGAATCTGCAGAATGAACAGAAGGTCCACAGTCAGCAAAGTTTCACTTAAACAGCCTGTTAGTGCAGGGTAAAACCTTCTGTTTCTGGATTCTTCCCAAAGCAGAGTGGAAGACAGTAAAAATGGAAGTGGATGCAGACGTGGCAGTGTCCCTGATTTTCAAATCAGTCTATTGGGAGAGGTTGAGGGCACCACCATTGAAACGTACCATACTTAGGCACCATTTGTTCTATGTACAGGTGAAAGCAAGGTTAAGAGGCCAGCATGCAGAATTGCCATCTCGTGGTAAATGGTGAATGCTATGCATTATTTGGACGCTCCTGGTGACAAAACATAAGATTCAACTGAATTTGTGTTAATAGGCTGGTGGACTCTAACATGAGTTTGCAAGAGATAGTGAACAAATACAAAGATATCTTCAAAGGAACCCTAGGGAACATTACAGCTGGAGCCAGAGATTGGAATAGAACAGGGCAGGGGCCACTTGGCCCAACAAGTCCACACCAACCCTCTGGAGAGTAACTCACCCAGACCCACCCTCCTACCCTATTGCTCAACATTCACCCGAATACTTGGGCAATTTAACAGCCAATGTTTTGGATAATTGGGAGGAAACTAAAGGAAATCCATGCAGTCACAGGGAGAATATGCAAACTCCACACACAGTTGCCTGAGGCTGGAATCAAACCTGGGTCCCTGACACTGTGCAGCAGCAGTGCTAGGCACTGTGCCACCCAGAGGCTCATCCTGGGAGTCTGTAGGTACATCTGGTACCTTACACCATCCAGCCTAAATTGGAGGCAGAACTGGAACTGTTGGTGAGTTTGGGAGCATTGAAACCAGTAACCACCAACAAATGGGCCACTCCCATCACTCTGGCCTGAAACAGAGATGGCACAATGAGGATTTGTGATTACTTTCAGGTCACGGTAAACACAGCCCTGTGTGCAGATCAATACCCCCTGCCACTCACAGAAGACCTATTCAGTGGACTGGCTGGGGGAAAGAAATTTTCAAAAATGGATCTGTCACAGACCTACCTACAGATGGAGATTGCAAAGGAATCTCAGCTGCTGCTGCTGATGATACAGAGGAGACCTTTCCACTACAAGTGACTTCCTGACTTCCTTTTGGCATCATGTCAGCACCAGCACTGTTCCAAAGGGCCATGGATCAACTGTTAAGTGGATTGTAAGGAGTCCAGTATTATCTGGACAATATTTTGATTATTGGATCCTCTGAAGAGCAGTATTTGCAAAATGTTAAAGGAACCGTAAACATATTGCATGAATATAGCCTACAAGTAATAAGGAAGAAATGTGAGCATTTTTAAAGACTCCATTGAGTACCTGGGTTATGTAATCGATGGCGATTACATGATGGTGACTACACAATGCCCCCAAGTAGATGGATGCTATTGTGAAGACCTGTAAATCAGAGAATGTGTCTCAACTGAGATCTTTCTTGAAACTTGTAAATTACTACAGCATGTTTGTGTCTGATCTGGTAACCATCCTAAAACTGTTGCATTGGTTGCTGAGGAAAGCGCAGCCAAGGAAATGGTCCCAGGAATGTGAAGACACTTAATTGCAGGTGAAGCAAGCCTCAAAAAGTTTGGAAGCGTTAGCGCATTTTGACCTGAAGTTGCCACTACAGTTGGTTTTGACGCCTCGCCTTATGGGATTGGTGCTATATTGTTGTACATCTTACCGAGTGAAGAGGAAAGGCCCATTGCATTTGCATTATGGTCACTAACGACGACGGAGTAGAATTATGCTCAAGTCGAGAAAGAAGATTGAACATTGACTTCAGAGTTAAGATGTTCATCCATTTGCTTTATGGCAGGCACTTCATGTTGCTGACTGAACACAGGGCACTAACCTCCATTTGTGGCCCATATACTGGAATACCATCAATGACAGCAGCATGCCTGCAAAGATGGGTATTAGCTCAGTCAGTCTACTCATGGGATTAAATACTGACAGGCAGGCAAGCAATGCAGACGCCTTGACAACGCTGCCACTACTGAGAAATAAATATGTTCCTGACTGAATCCTGAAAATTATGTACTTTTCCAGGATGACAAGGTGCTGTTGTCAGCAAATTAGGTGATGAATGCTACTTGGAATGACCTGGTTTTGAGCCAAGTGGTGGACCTCGTCCTGAGAGGGAGGACAAGTCATAGTAACCACCTAGAATGATGCCCTTGCCTGCCCAAGAGATGGGAGTTGTCTGAATCAGATGGGTGTTTAATGTGGGAAAATGAGAGTTATTATTCCTCCCCCATTAAGTGGAACAGGTGTATCAACAGCACCCCAGTATGGTGCGAATGAAATAAACAGTTTGGGGCTACTTTTGGTGGCCAAATATGGACTCCTAGATTGAGGAAATAGCAGGATCATCTGAATATTATTTTAATTCATTGATGGTACAAGAGTATTGCCAGCTGGACCAGCATTTATTGTCCATCCCAGAGGACAATTAAGATTCGGTCACATTGCTGTGGGTCTGAAGTTGCATGTAGTCCAGACCAGGTAAGAATAGCAAATTTTCTACTCTAAAGGACATTCATGAACCAGATTAGTTTTTCCAACAATCAACAATGGCTTCATGGTCAACATTACATTCTTAATTCAAGATTATTATTGACTTCAAATTCTACCCTCTACCATGGCAGGATTCAAACTCCGGTGCCCATAACATTATCTTGTGTCTCTGGATTAACAGTCCAGCCAGGCTGTCGCCTCCCCCTTTTAAGAATGACGCCACCATTGTTGCCCCTGCTCCTGTGGGAATGGTCTCAAATACCATGACAGTGAATTCACATGGATCTCATGTAACCAGTACAGGGACAGATGTTACTAGTACCTCGGGAGGAGACAAGAGATACATCATTGGGCAACAATATCCAATCATACAGGGACATACACGTGAACAACATGAGCTTACTGAAGCCCTAGAGACTACACTGGTAGAAAAGGACCCTGAGATGAGGAAACAGTCTTTGAGGGATTCGCCATCTCCATGAGCGACTGATCATGTCACTGTAAACTTTTTGTATTTTTTGTCTTTTTCCATTTTTTGTATATATTCCTGCTGATATAGCTACAATGCTTGTATAATAGCTATAATTGTTGTATATTTGTTTATTAATGGGAGTTTTAAAATGGGGAGGGGTGTTATGTATTTGGTAAATGGAGAGTTGGTCAGATGACCCAGAGGAGCAGAGGTTGTGCAGAGTCCAGAACTGGCTGTTGAGGTGTGAGCATCGTCAATAGAGTGTTCCTGTTCACATTTACCATTTGTCTACCTAGTGCATAATTCCTGGTTCTAAAGGAAGTACCAGCATAGCAGTCTGAAGTTTATAAATATCACAGCTGTGACTTATATAAAGTATTTTAACAAGTTAAGCTATAAGTGTAATGCAAAATCCCTGTACTCATTTAAACTGCTGCCCACATATAGAAGGATAGAATCTTAAAACTCAGCAATGAATTACTTATTTGCTCATCTAGATAATGTCTGAGTACATTCATTAGCTCCTGGAAGCTGAAAAAGGTTGTTTTTTTATAAGATAGTGAAACTGGAGAAATGTTAATACAAAGCGATGTGCCTGAGTTAGAGCAGTAGCCAAATCAACCACATGAGAACTGAGGGAAATGTAGAGTCACTTAAGCCCAGTTGCTATTCCTCATCTATCCTCAGTCTGAGAAAGAAATGGGCTATCTGTCTCCCTCCCTGCTTCACCTCCCTCTCCATCCCTCCCACATTCCCCCTCTCTCTTCATCTCTTCCTGCCACAGGCCCTCCATCTGACTCCCTCTCTTGGTGCCAGTCTCCTTCCCTTCCTTCCTCCATCCCACTCATTTTCACTCCCTTACGCTTCTACTCTCCCTTCATCCCACCCTCTCTTCTTTATTCACATGCTCCTTCTCTCTCACCCCCCCTTTCCTGTCCTCCTCTGCCTTTCTTCCAGCCTCTGCCATTTTCCCACTCTCTATTATGCCTTTAGTGCCTCCCTTATACTCATTTTCCCTCCCTCTATCTCCAACACTCATTCTCTTTATATGTCTCTCATTGACTCTTTTTTGACCTATCTCTCAACCACTGTTACTCCCTCCCACTATACCCTCTCTCTCCCTTCTCCTTTTCTTCTTCCTTCTGTGTTGATTTTTTTTCTCCCCCACTTCCACTCACCTCAGTTCAATCTCCCTCTCATTACCTGTAATTCTCTCTACACCTCTCCCACTCTCCTTTCCACTGATTCTCTCACTGTCCCATCTACCTTTTTCCCACTTTCCCTTCTACCCTCCCTCTATTTCCATCTCATTCACTCTCCCTCAAACATTCCCTTCTCCTGGATGTAGGTTTGCTCGCTCAGCTGGAAGGTTCATTTCCAGATGTTTCATCACCCTATTAGGTAACATCTTCAGTGAGCCTCTGGCAAAGTACTGTATGTGATTCCTGCTTTCTGTTTATGTATTTGGGTTTCTTTGGATTGGTGATGTCATTTCCTGTGGTGATGACATTTCCGGTTCTTTTTCTCAGGGGGTGGTAGATGGGGTCTAACTTGATGTCTTTGTTGATAGAGTTCCAGTTGGAATGCCATGCTTCTAGGAATTCTCATGCGTGTCTCTGTTTGACTTGTCTTAAGATGGATGTGTTGTCCCAGTCGAAGTGGTGTCCTTCTCATCTGTACGTGAGGACACTAGTGAGAGAAGGTCATGTCTTTTTGTGGCTTGTTGGTGTTCATGTATCCTGGTGGCTAGTTTTCTGCCTGTTTGTCCAGTGTAGTATTTGTTACAGTCCTTGCACAGTATTTTGTAAATGATGTTAGTTTTGCTTGTTGTCTGTATAGGAAGCAATCATCTCAATACGCACAAACAAAGCTGCATCAGAACATTATTTCAATGAGCCAACACACACTGCAGCACAGAGGAACTATGCAGAGGAAAATCACCTATACCGTGTATTCAAAAAGAATGGGTACCCAATGAACACAGTCCGCCGATTTCTCAGCAACAAACCCAAACAAGCAGACAAAACATGTCCAGAAACCCTAGCCACTCTCCCCTACATCAAAGACATCTTGGAAATGACTGCCAGCCTACTCAGACCCCTTGGCATCATGGTAGCCCACAAACCCACCAACACACTAAAACAGCAGCTAGATTATATAGATTAACTTGAAAGACCCTATACACTTGAAAGATCTTATTCAACTTAGCAAAATACAGTGTGAATTCCAGTGACGCTTGAGGACCAATACCTTAGTTTTGGATTAGGCGCTATACAACTTTCCAACTCAATAAGTTCAACAATTCTGGTCCGTATGAATCTATGATTTCAGACGGTAAACTCTGCCTTAATTTTGTTTCCAGATTTTTTTTCCCGGTTGTTTAAGAGTGAAGAACAGCTTCTGGCAGTCTTTCATCAGTGAACAAGGTTGAGAGTATGGTGAAAAAGAGAATTAGTATAGAGTACAGTGATAAGCAACAGCCAAGAGGGTTGGAGACCACAAACAGTCTCAATGTGCTAAAGATCAATTAACATTCCAAAATGGTCTAAGATGAGTGTTGGGGTTTCACTCGGGTGACGGTGTTGCTACTTGAACAGCGAGGAGCAAGAGTCTCTATACAATTTATGCTGATTTGAGTCCCACGTGGCTTGAGTTGAACAAACGAAGTGTTTGAATTCAATCCGCTTCCAAACCGACCAAGAGGACAGACCAGCCATGGTCATTTCTTTATCATACTTCATAGAGTGAAGGCAAAAACAGCCAGCTCACCTTAGAAAAGGGTAAAAGTATTCTTTTTTTTTAAAAAAAGTCTTATATAATAATATAGATTATTTCAGGCATGCAAAAACTAACTTGCAATTATCACTCAGATTATATATAAAACCAGAAAAGCGAAATAATTGAGTGCGAGAACAGACATCTTTTCGCCCTCGCTGTGCGAGTTTCCCCCCTTTCTTCTGACGCGTTTGGAACATCCTCAGATGCAGATTTCCCCTGTTAGACTCGTGAGAATCTTCCCCCTCATCACAAACTGACCGAGATTGGTCTTAAAATATCCTCCGAGGAGCCAATAAAATCACTGAGAGAAGACGACGGCCGGCCAGAAGCTGTGTGTTTGCAGAGTAAAAGGGAGCAGCGTGTGTGTGTGAGAGAGAAAAAAAATGTACTAATGATCGTGTCTCGCAGCAACTGAGTGAATGGACCAGGGCGGCTTGCACCGTTGATGCTTTTTGTTAAAGAACAACTGCTACTCTGGCACTTGGGTTTCAGTGCGCGAAACGTCCGTGTGTGTAACTAGAAACTGCGAAATAACGGGTAAGCCTTAACTGAACAGGAGAACGAGTTATCCTAACATCTGTCTTTTCATTTGTTCATCTTCGGGTTCCTCGGTCGCACTCTGCTCTTCATAAGGCTTCAGCTGTTTTGTTTTTGGCCTGGCAATTAATTTAAATGTAGGAAGAAACTGTTTCCAAAACCCTAGCTGAAATTCCGGCTTCATTTCGCCCCCCCATTTCATCTTTAACAATGATGTTGAAAAGCTGGTCATATGATTTCATTTTTTTTAAATGATCAACGAAAAGCTGAAGATTCCAGACAGACGTGGGGAGTTAGGGGTTAATAAGTGGAAGAAATCATCCACATGTAAACTAGATGTGGATAACGATAGAGCTGACAGGTCCTTTCCTCTGTGTTTCATCTCCTTGAGCAACTTGTGTGTCCCTGTATCCCCAGATGCCAGACCTTCTCAGCATTTATCGCTGCCTACCTCAGTATTACAATCATTTATTTCCAGTGATAGGGAAAGTACACATAACAAGAATTCAATATTCTTTGGATATCTAGTGCTTGGTTGGAAGTGTTTTGGATGAATTTTGTGAGAAATGGAATATTTGTGCACTTCTCTGAGCCAGTGTCTGCATTAAGCAACCCCGGGTCGCCCATAGCACAGGCCTCTGTCGGAACACAGCTGGCTCTTCCCTGCTTCAGCATCACTGTCAATCTGTCCATTCCCCACACTAACTTGAATTAATGGCTTCTCGGGGCAAGTTACATTATTTTTGAACCAGCTTAATGCTGCAGACTGATGATTCAGTGTTGTGAACCTGAACCCCCCCCCCCCCACCGAATGTTTAACCATGCTGAGTTCTTTAGTGATGCTGTTGTCCACATTAAAATGTTACATTTTAACATGTTGGATCTTGGTGCTGGCTGATCTTATCATTTTCATTACCTCCTCCCTCCCTTCCCTCAGCTCCTATAAAATAACACTGCTCTAACCAAAGAAGTTTAAAGCATAAGAGACCATTTGGACCATGATGTCTGTTGCCAGCAATTAGCACTATCCAGTTACATTCCTTTGTTCTTCTAACAAGCCTGTTTCCTCCACCCCCCCCCCCTTTTTTTAGAATATTTAAATATATGAAGGTTAAAACAATAAATCAAATAAAAATTATGAGTGGAAGCATGCCAGAGTAAAAGCAGGAGATGGATACATAGTCATAGAGATGTACAGCACAGAAACAGACCCTTTGGTCCAACCCGTCCATGCCAACCAGATATGCCAACCCAATCTAGTCCCACCTGCCAGCACCCGGCCCATATCTCTCCAAACCCTCCTTATTCATATACCTATCCAGATGCCTTTTAAATGTTGCAATTGTATCAGCCTCCACTACTTCCTGGCAGCTCATTCCATACACGTACCACCCTCTACATAAACGTTGCCCCTTGGATCCCGTTTTATATCTTTCCCCTCTCATCCTAAACCTATGTCTCTAGTTCTGGACTCCTCCATCCCAGGGAAAAGACTTCATCTATTTATCCTATCCATGCCCCTCACGATTAGATTCTCTACAGTATAGAAACAGGCCCTTCGGCCCAACAAGTCCACACCGACCCTCCGAAGAGTAATCCACCCAGACCCATTTCCCTCTGACTAACACTATGGGCAATTTAGCATGGCCAATTCATCTGACCGACACATCTTTGGATTGTGGGAGGAAACTGGAGCATCCAAAGGAAACCCACACAGACAGTGGGAGAATGTGCAAACTCCACACAGACAGTTGCCCGAGGCTGGAATCGAACCTGGGACCCTGCTAACCACTGAGCCACTGTGCCGCTAAGTCCATGCCAATCATAAAACCAAACTAAACTAGTCCCATCTGCTTATGTTTGGCCCATATCCCTCCAAACTTTTCCTATGCATGAACTTATCCAAATGCCCTTTAAATGGATTCCTTGGGGGTGAAAAGATATTTGAGGTGACAGGACGTCTGGAGGACATTCTACAGAGTACAGTTGAGGCAGCTGATGGTATGGTATCTGTAGTACAGTGCATTGCTGTCACTAAATGTCTGTCATGATTCTTCATATATTTCAGCTCAAACTGTCTTAATATATTTAAGGAAACAATAGATAAACACATGAGCAAGAAAGGTGTATAAAGCTATGCTGGTACAGTGAGATGGAGATACTTATCTGGTGCATAAAGACCAATGCAAACCAAGTGAGTTAAATGGCCTGTTTCTATGTTGTATATTCAGGATAATTCCTTCTAAAAACCACTGTGGACTAACTCCCTAACATCGCTAAATAGAGATAGTAATCTTCTGTGTTAAAACAAATTCTCCTGCCAATTCTCTTGTTCTTTTCAGTGATTTATTTAATTATCTTCCTCTCGATAGCCAAAATAGAAAAAATGTTTCCACATAGAGTTATTGAATTTGAAGGATTTTGATATCCTATCTACTTTTTAAAAAAAAATCTGCTACCAGCATTTCTCCTAATGAACATTTCACATTTCTCACTTATGGGCTTATAGTGAATTTCAACTGTACCATTTACATTGAGAAAGGCACCTAAAACTTAATGCAATATTCAACAACAATTGGGCATTTATATAGCTTGTCAAAAGTGTAAGATGACCCAAGGCTCTTTATGCAAACATGATTAAACAAAATTTGATAATGAGACAATTGAGGAAATGGATGTTAGGGCAGATGACCAAATACATGATCAAAGAGACAGCTTTCCAGGAGCATCTTCAACAGAATTAGAAACATTTTGGAAGGGAATTTCTGAAGTTGGGCTTAAGGTACAGCTGCCACCAATAGGAATTGGGGATGTGCAAGACATAGGAAAGTATGATCTTAGGGAGTGAACATGACATGGTGTGTGTCATGAGACTGGCAGCAGGATTTTGAATCAGCAGATGTGTTTGGAGGGTGGAAGCTGACTAGGAAAGCATTGAGAGTGGAAATAACAAGGTCATTCTTGAGGCTTTCAGAGTCAAACCGGTTGAATATACGAAATTCCAAGGGTGGAAGTAAGCCAAGTTGGTAATAGAGTAGGTATGTGGTTGGAAGCTCCATATAGGGTAACAAAAACGCCAAAGATATGAATTGTCTATTTCAGCCTCAGAAGGCAGCTTGGAACAGTGATGTAGTTGGTGGCTCAGAATCAAACATAGTGACTTCTGAGTGTGGCCTGACCAACAATTAGTATCAGTTTAACATGACATTTTGGGGTTTTTTTTGTACTCTTCTTCCCTATTTTCAACTGTTGGGATTCGATTTTCTCACAATTAGCTTGTCTTCCTGCTTTTAGAGCATACCTGAAATCCCAAAGTTTTCTCTGCTCTTGTACATTAAATGATACTTTTAGAGTGTAGCATTTTCTCACATTTTGTGATGATGAATGAATCACCTCACATGTCTCTACATTAATTTTATACAGCATTTGTCCGAACACTCCAAAGTAACTCACTGCTGACTGAGCAATTTTAAAGTGTAGTTTCTGTCGTGTAGAAAATGTGGCAATTAACATGAACAGAGCAAACCTCCATGGCCAGTGTTATGGGGATGATTACATTATCTTGAGCAAAGAACAATACAGCACAGGAACAGGCCCTTTGGCCCTCCAAGCCAGCAGCGACTTACTTTGCCCTTCCATACTAAAACTGTCTTCACTTACAGGATCCATATCACTCGATTCCTTTCCTATTCGTGAGTTCTTCCAGGTGCTTCTTGAATGCTGAATCTGTTTTACTGAAACAATTTGAGGTATTAACGTTGGCCGGACACTGGCTAGACCTCTCCAACCCACTTTTAAATGATTTCACGAATTTTTTTTCATTTACCTTTGATAGTGCAGCACTTGAAATCAGAGTACTGACTCTGAAGTGAAACTGTTTCCAGCACAGTCGAGGCTGAAAACATAACAACTGCATTGGCCTGTACTCCACAGCTACCTTTGCACACCTGATTTTGACTTTTTGTCTCATTTTATGGTATTTGTCAAATCTGAGCAAAATCTTCATTTTTAAAAAAAAGAGCAAAGGTAGTGCATAAATTGGATCGGCGATGAATCAGGAAATAGTTTGCAAACCCAATAGCCAGAATGCTCCTAACCTGTTTGCAGTCATCTATCTGCCATTCAATGGGTAATTCAGGAAAACAGTCTGTTCCAAGGGGAAGGTTAAACTTTCTACCAAAATTGGTTGAGGCAAAGCTGGATAAATAGATGAGGGAGAAAAGAAGGATATGCTGAGAGGGTTAGATTAAGTAGAATGTGAAGAAAATCATGCAGGTCATAAACTGTACCAGTTAATTTCATTTATTCATGAAATTGTGGGTGTCATTAGTTTTTAATGCCTAGCCCTGGAGAAGGTGATGATGATCCAACTGTAAAACCACTGCAATTCCTCTGGTGAATTCATTCCTATAGTGCAGTTTGGTTGAGAATGACCCAGCAGCAAAGAGGGATCAGCAATTATATTTCCAAATCAGGATGGTAAGTGACTTGGAAAGAAACTTGTAGGTGATCGTGGTTCAATGTGCTTGCTGCCCATCTTCTAGGCTGTAGAGATCTCCGATTTGGAAAGTATTAAAGAAACCTTGAGGATGTGCTTCACAGTCACAACGCTTGTTGCTAAGGGAGTGAATGCTTTATAATGGTTGGAGTGTAAATTAAGCAGGCTGCTTTGTCATGAATGGTGTTGCATATAAACATACAAAGTAGTAGGCCATTTGGCCCCTGAGTTGTTGATAAAGTTATGACTGATCTAATTGTGGCCTCCACTTTCCTTTCTACTGGTTATACACTTTGACATATTGTCAGCCAAGAAATAACCTACCTCTGCTTTAACAATATTCTAAGACCCTGGCTCCACCTTCTCTAGGAAAGGGAGTTTGAGGTTTTTGACCTGTGAAAAAAATTCTCCTTCCTTTCACCTTAAGTGGAACATCGCCTTATTTTTAAACTATACCTTTTTTTTTTCAGTGCCCTCCCACAAGGGGAAATATCATTTTGATCCAGGCTCAGGATCTTTTGATTCAGTAAGATACTACTTAATCTTCTACATGTCAATCAACATCAACTCTGCATGTTCAATCTTTTCTCCTAAGACAACCCTTACTAGGACTCCACTCAGTGAGTCTCTTCTGCACTGCTTCTCACACAGTTTCATGCTTTCATAAATAATCAAAATTTGTACACAGCAGTTCAGATGTGGTCTCACCTAGCCCCTGTTAAACTTTGGCAAAATCTCCTTGCAATAAACAACATGCCATCTTTCTTCTTAATCACTTGCTGCACCTGGAAATTAACTGTGATTCCTGTCCCAGGACACTTGCATCACTCTGTATCACGGAATTCTGCAATCTCTCATTTAAATAAATGCACTGCTTTTCTATTCTTACTGACCGGGTGGAAAAGTTTCACATTCTCCCACAATATACTACATTTGCCAAATTTGTACCCATTCAATTTATCTAAATGCTTTTATCCTCCTTAAAAACGTACTGTTTTATCCATGTCATCAGCAAATTTAGCTAGAATATACTCAGTCCCTTAACTATTTACAATTAATATCAATGACACAGATTAAGCATCTTTAATGTTTTTGGCAATGCACTCATACAGGCAAGGGAAGAGTATTAACTCCATCACACTGCTGATCTATGCCTTATAGATGGTGGAATGGCTCTAGAAAGTTATGAGATAAGGTCACTGTTCAGAATTACCTGGTCTTCTAGCTACAGTATGTGTGTGGTTGGACCCCAACCGTATCGCTGTTAAGTTTCGGACCAATAGTTACGTTCAGCATGTTAATTAGGAGATTTAATTATGGTAATTACAGAACTGTTACTGAGCAGAAAAAGGCCATTCAACCTGTTGTCACCACTGGCTCTCTGAAAATTTTAGCTTGGTGCCAATCTCCTGTTTATCCCTGTAATATGGATTTTTTTGTTGTTGTTTCAATAATTATCCAATGCTGTCTTGAATGCCTCAACCACACTTGCCTCTACCACAATTCCAAGCATGCATTCTATACCCTAACTACACACTGTTTTTAAAACAAGTTTTTTTTTCTCACCTTTCATTTGTTTCTTCTGGAAAACATTTTAAAACTGTGCTCTCTGATTCTTGATCTATTTACAAGTGTGAACAATTTCTCCATATACACACTGTTCAGAATTTTTAAAAATTCTACCAAATCTTTTTAGCCTTCTCTCTGATGAAAACAGTCCCAACCTTTTCAAGCATTACACATCAGAGTATCTTATCCCTAGAACCATTCTTATAAACCTGTTCTGCATTGTGGGTCCAATGTATTCAGATCATTCCTATAATGTGTTGCCAGAACTGTACACAGTACTCCAGCTGAGGTCTAATCAGTGTCTTATATAAATTCAATATAATCTCCCTACACTTGTACTCTATACTCCTATTCACGAACCTACAATACAGTACAGGTAATTGTTACAACACATGCTTTGTCAATGTGATTAAACTGTAATGCGATTGACAAATTGGGGACACTGTTTGTACAGCAAGAACTTTTAAAATGGTGTTGGCTGTGGCACGATTACAGCAGCAATACTTTGAATTCTGTTTCTATACAGTGATTTTTCTATAATATGGGATTGCACAAGAATTCAACCATCACATTATAGAAAAACTGTGCTTTATTAACAGCTTTCACAATCTGACCTGCCACCTTTAATAACATGTACATATAAACTTAGGTCTCTCAGTTCCTACATATCGGGATCATACCCTATCTATTTTGTTTTATCTGTCAACGGTCTTTGTGCCAAAGTGCATCACCTTGTGCTTCTGTGTATTTGAACGTATTCTGCCATGTAATTGCCCTCTCCACCAATGTGTCAATCTCCTTTTGAGGTTCTACACTATCCTACTCAAAATATCAAAGCCATTAAGTCTTTTTTATTTTTATTTTTCTTATCCCTCAGCTAATTTTGCATCAACGTTGCTACTGTTCATTTTATTCCATGACCAATAACTCTCCTTACAAGTTTGTTGTTTGGAATTCTATCAAACTTTTGAAAGTCCATGCCCACCACATCACCAGCCTTTCCTCATTAACCATCTCCAATACCCCTTCAAGAAAACCCCAACTTAGTCAGACATAATTTTCACTTTTTAAAAAAATAATGCATGCTGGCTGTTCTGAAGCAATCTATATTTTTCCAAATAACTATAAATTCTATCCCAAAAAAATGTTTCTGGAAAGTTCCCTACCACCAAGTTAAACTGACTAGTCTGTAATTACTGGTTCAATCTTTCTTTTCTTTTGAACACCAGTGTAATGCAGAAAGAGGAAATGGTTGGACTCACTTAGGTGGAAATTTTCATTCATTGGTATTGTGTGTTGCAAATGTTACTTGACATTTATCGTTAACATTGTACAGCTCTTGCTGCATGTGGGTAGGGACTGCTTCATTATTTGACGTGCCATAAGTGGAACTGTATATTGCAAAATATCCTCAGTTCTGACTTTATGGTGGAGGAAGGAAAATGGTTGGTCTTAGGACACTGCTGTGAGGAACTCCTGTGTAATGTTTCAGGACTGAAATACTGGCTTCTTCCAAACACAACCATCTTCCTTTGTACCAGGTATCATTTAAACCCATGGAGAACTCTATCCCTATCCTGACCCCAATTTCCATTGGCTTCAGTTTTACAAAGTCTCCTTTATGCCACATGTGATTTAAATGATGCCTTCTACAATGTCTCTGGAGATCCTGTTCCTTTGCCCATGTTTGAACTAAGACTGTAATGCTAGCTGGAGCTTAGTGGTTCCAGAAGTTTCCAAAATGGCCATTGAGTAGATTATTGTTGGGTAATTGTCACTTGATAGCACTGGTGATATCTTCCCTGAGTTTGCTGATAATTGAATGAAATGATATGAGCTGGATTTGATTTGTCCTGCGTTATGCAAATAGGATGCAGCTGGGCAACTTTCCACTTTTTGACTGAGTAGATGCTCATATTAAAGTTTTATTGCATTGGCTTTGCTGGAGGAAAGGTTAGTTCTAGAACACAAGTCTTCAGTAATACAACAATGTCAAGTTAGGGTCCATAATTATTGCTGTATTCAATGTACTCCTGTGTTTCTCAGTAACATGCGGACTGAATCAGATTGATAGAAGATGGTGACCGAGGTTTCAGCCTTGCCTTTTTCCTTTGCATGCTAGGCTCTGCCAATATTGACGATGATTTATTAAGAATCTCTTCCTCCCAACAGTTGTTTATTTGATCACAATCATTCACAACTAGATGTTACTGGACTGCAAAGCTTTGATCTTGTGTGTTGAGTTAATAGGTTTGGTTAACTATGGTCAGCACATGCTTTTGCTATCTAGCGTGTATATGGCCCCTGTGTTGTAATTTCTTCAGGTTAGTGTCTCACTTTAAAGTATACATGTTTTGCTCCTGGCATGCTGTTCTACACTCGACATTAAACAATGGCCGATCCCTGGTTTAATGATAGATTGAGGAATTTGCCAAATTTGAGACTGCAAATTGTGGTTGAATATAATTCTGCTATTGCATCACTGATGCCTAATGTTGGGTTGCCAGATCAGTTCTGAATCTATCCTACCAATCACCAATGTAATGCCACAATGCATTCTATGCAATTCTAATTACCAGTAATAGAGATTATAATTTACCAGTAACAAAAATTATTTATTCCTGCATTAAAGAACTCTAAGTAAAATAAATCTGAGTTTTAACTTTTTTTTTGTTTTAAAGTTGGGATTAATCCTGTTGTTTTTGTATAGAACAAGAGGGAATTGCCCTCAAGCTGACGGCAGTGAGAAACCTCCATTCCAAAAAAACAGGATCCAATCAGAACTAATCTAAACCCACATCATCTGAAACCTTCTGGGCACCAGTGCTTGATGCACTGATAAAAGGTTATTTAAAAAGAATCAAAGCTAATGGCAGACTCCAGCAGTGTTACACGCCCAGTAAGTAATTCTTCCCCCTCACATGCTGCTCTTTCCTGTGGTGTTAATTGCATCTTCTGACTTTAACACAATTCAAGGCAGATGTTTCCTTTTGAACATTTCTGATGCCCGTTTTAAGCTGACAGTAATTGAGTCTGCAGATTCGATAATGTCCTGCAGGGGTTCTGAGGGGGAACTGAGGAGCCTAGGAAAGGGCACATTCACATACAAAGCAATTTGTTTGTCTGCTCAAATCAGATTTGCCTTTTGTATATAGATAAAATCCGAAGTAGATATAAAATGTATATGCTGAAACAACAGGCCATTCAGCCTAAATGTCCACGACACTATCTATATTTCCTTCACGCAACAGAGAATCATTGAATCCCTACAGTATAGAAACAGGCCCTTTGGCCCAACAAGTCCACACCGACCCTCTGAAGAGCAACCCACACAGACCTGTTCCCGTATCCAATATTTAACCATGAATGATGTACTTACCTACACATCCCTGAAACACACTGGGCAATTTAGCATGGCCAATTCACCTAACCCTGGGGGAGGAAGCCGAGCACCTGGAGGAAACCCATACAGACATGGTGAGAATGTGAAACTCCACACAGACAGGTGCCTGAGGTTGGAATTGAACAAGGGACCCTGGCGCTGTGAGGCAGCAGTGCTAACCACTGAGCCACCATACCACCCTATCATCAATGGGTGTTATATTTTAAATACAACCAACAGATTAATTCAATAAATACTTAATTTGAGTTTAAAGTTTAAGCTTACATACAAAAAGGCATTAAAGAGCAGCAGAGGAGGTGGCAATGACTGGAAATGCTTCTCTGCTGAAGCATGCAACTATTTTTACTTCTGTTGCCAGCCATTTTGACTGTGGAAAGGCTATTTAAAAAAATTAAGGCCTGAAATTTGATTGCATTTGGTTTGAAGTTCACTGCTATGGCATCTTTGATATAGTTCATGGTTGAGAGCTGCAGCTCCACAGTGAACACCTGTACACACACTCTGATGGGAGAAGAACCAGTTCAATGACTCTCATTTTCTTTATAGCCATCTCTGGAGAAAAATAGCATTCAAATATCATATTTCTGCAAGATGAGTCACATCAGTTAGTTGAATTTCTTGATTATGTTGTCAAAGTGAAAAATCTGTCCTACATCTGACCTGGACTTTGAAGACAAAAAGAAAGCAGATATTTCTGTGTTCCCTTCTCACATTGGGAGGTCTACAACCTCAACTTCATTGCAGCACTGATAAATAAAAGCAGGAGTAGGCCATTTGGTCTCTAGATCCTGCTCTACAATTCAACTAGACCATCATTGATGTACATCAATGCCTTTTTTTTGTTGCATTACTCCATATTTCTTGACACCTTTTAACATCTAGAAAGCTATCCATTTTTGTCTTGAACACTGTCAATGAATGGCCTCCACAGCCCTCTTAATGTAAAGAATTCTAAAGATACACCTTCCCATACCACTTAACTCCCTTTTTAAATGAAAAACCCCTTATTTTAGTGCTAAATGGCATACCTTTTATTATGAGACTGTCCTATCTTGGCAGGGAAGACATCCTTCCTGCGTATACCTGTACCTAGTCAAGTCCTCTAAGATTTGGGTATGCTTCAATTAGGTGACTTATATTCTCCAGAATTTAGAAGAATTATATGAGCCTAGTCTCCTCAATTTCTCCTTATTCGACAATCTTTGCATCCCAGGGATCAGTTTAGTGAACCTTTGTTGCACTCCCTCTATGGCAAGTAAATTTTCCTTGGGCGAAGAAATTTCCAAAAATGTACAGAACGCTCCAGGTGCTATCTCACCAGGATTCCTTACAATTGTAGAAAGACTACTTTACTCCTTTAAAAATCTTCTTGTAACAAATGTCAATGTACCATTTGCCACCTTGCTTGTTGCAGCTGCATGTTAGCTTTCAGTGACTTATGAACAAGGTCACCCAGATTCCCTAACTTATCAACACTTCTTGCAATATCTCTCCAAGTAAGAGATACTCTGCATTTCCGACTTTTCCACTTAAGTGGATAATGTCACATTTTTCCACACACGTCACTCTGAACAAATCTCCTTCATGCCTTTTTGTGTCTTCCTTACAAAATTCCTACCTAGTTTTGTGTCGTCAGCAAACTTGGAAATATTACATTTGGTCCCCACATCCAAAACATTGTGACTGGACTGTGAATAGCTAGGGCTCAAGTATTCTTGCAGGACCTCACTAGTCATAGCTTACCAACCTGAGAATGACTATCTATTCCTACTGTCTGTCTTCTCCCTGCTAACAAATTCTCAATCCATACCAGGATATTTCACTATCCCATGTGTTCTACAATCACTTACTCATGTTTCATGTGGGACATTAACAAAACTCTTCTGCAAATCAAATATACTGCAGCTACTGATTTTTCCCCTCATCAATTCTGCTAGTTATATCCTCAAAGTCATTTGGTTGAATATGATTTCACTTTCATAACTTCATGTTGGTCGTTGCCTAATCCGGCTATTGCTTCAAAAGGTTCCAGTTGTCACACCCTTAGTCATAGATTCCAGCATTAAGCTTGCTATCGATGGGAGGCTAAAAGGTCTAAAGACCCCTGTTATTTATCACCCTCCCCCTCCATTTTTTAAAAAATTTAAATTGGGAGGTTACGTTTGCTACTTTCCAAACCACAGGAACAATTTCGGAACTTGAACGATGAACAACATATATAATTCTGAAAAATGTGTTGGAAAAGCGCAGCAGGTCAGGCAGCATCCAAGGAGCAGGAGAATAGAAAGTGAGGACTGCAGATGCTGGAGATCAGAGCTGAAAAATGTGTTGCTGGAAAAGCACAGCATATATATATAATTTTACAGCCACTTCTTTCCACACTCTGATGTAGATCATCAGGTCCAGGGAATTTATCAAGTTTCAGTCCCACTAATTTCTTCAGTACTTTTTTACAAATACTTTTTTTTTCAGTTCTCTTGTATTCCAGGGAGGTTATTTTAACTTGCACATTGAAGACAGACACAATTTTCTTTAGTTCTTTGACAGAGTTGCTGGTGTTTCCTCTTGTTGGAGAATAAAAGTACTAGGCATTAGTTTTTTAAAAAAATCAGATCTCTTATTCAAATCTGATTAGGCAAAACGTTTTGAGGGTCATGGGAACTCTTCTCCTGAAAATATGATGGAAGCATAGCCCTTGAATATATTTAAGGCATTGGGAGGTAAATTCCTATTAAGCAGCGGGGTGAAACATTGTCAAGGATAGGTGGGAAGATGGATATGAGGTCATTATCAGACCAGCTATGATCTTATTGAATGGTGGATCAAGTTTGAGGGACCAAATGGTCTACTCTTGCTTCTAGTTCACATGTTCATATTATTATGATTAGAGTTCCTTACAGTTTTGTTATTTTATTTGTTGCCTTTTTTTTCTCTCTCTCATCTCATTTATCATACCTATTTTCAATTGGTCCCTTTCCTCTGAGTTTTGCCATAGTCATGTAACTACCAGCCTAGTTCTATGACTCTCCTCAACACTAGTCCTAGCATGATTCAGATAAAGAAATAGTGCAGTTCCTGCCGACCCCATTACTCTTGCCAGTCATTCAAGCAAGAAACTGCATTTCTCCCACGCCAGTCTTTGAGCCATGCATTTAATTCTCTCATGTAGTATTTTTAATCAACTTGTCCAGAGATGTTATGAGTGGCCTCTACAGCAGGTACGACCTGAACCAGCACCTCCTCGTTCAAAAGTAGACACACAACAACTGCAGCTCAATAGCCTCCATTCTTTCATCTTCTTTACTTGACTCCAGTTTACTCGTGGCTCAGGTAATAATGCAGAGATTTATTGCTTCTGAGATTTTGTTATCTCAATTTAGTCCCCAGTCTTGCATACTTTCTAAGCAGAACCTCTTTTTCCTAGTCCTATGTACATCATTGGTACCTACAATGGACTACAACAACAGGATTCTAGTCCTTCCACTGTATGTTCCTCCCAAGCCCAGAGCAGACAACCCAAACCCTGGCATTAAGCAGGCAGAACCACCTTCTGACTGCTTAGTTCTTGTTCTCAGTTACAAAGAACTGTGTTTATCTCCCTGATTATACTGTTCCCTAATATCACTATATTTGAATTAACTCCCTCTGAATGGTTTCCAGAGCTATGGCCAGTTCCTTAATTCACCTTGCAGCCCCTGCTTTCATCCACGCAAGCTGCAAGAAACTTGAACTGTGGTCAAATGAAAGAGGCCTTTCAGCCCATTGTCTATGTGTTTGCTCTTTTTCCAAGAAATCCAAATCTAGTCTTAAACACTTTGTCCAGCACCTTGCTGTTCTTTATTTTTAAGTATCTATCCATCTTTCCCTTCAAAAATGCAATGGTCTCTGTCACAAACATTCTCTGAAGTAAAGCACTCTTGCTCCAACCTTCCTGGATCCAAACAATTTCCTGTTACCCAAGCCTAAGAAAATAATCTTCCGCAATGCACCTCTGATCCAATGTGACTTGTATGTAAAACCGTGAACTAAATCCTCATTTGTAAAACTCACAGCACAGTCTTAGCATTAAATGAGATTCTGCAATTGGACAACGTTTGCTGGATAATCCCAAATGTACAAGGAGTTATCATAGAATCCCTACAGCGTGGAAACAGGCCATCATGCCCAACAAGTCCACACTGACCCTCCAAAGAGTATCCCACCCAGACCCATTCCCTATAACTCTACATTTCCCCTGACTAATGCACCTAGCCTACACATCCCTGTAAACGATGGGCAATTTTGCATGGCCAATTCCCCTTACCTGCACATCTTTGGACTGCAGGTAGAAACTGGATGACCTTCAGGAAACCCACACAGACACTGGGAGAGTGTGCAAGCTCCACACACACACTCACCCGAGGCTGGAATTGAACTCTGGTTCCTGTGAGGCAGTAGTGCTAACCACCAAGCCACTGTGCTGATAGCAAACTTAGGATTGTCAGTCAGTGTAGTACACTTGTGTATACTAGAAGCTACTTATATTATGTAGACAGAGCATGTTTAGGTACTGCACCTGTTTCTATTTGACTAAATAGGTGACAGATGCTCATTGGTTCATTTTTCACCATAATACCCTGGCCAATCTGTCAACCTGCCTGGTTCAAAACTTAAACAAAGTTTGGCTGTTAAGTGTAAATCTGTCTGTCAATCAGAGTCAATTTGCTCTCTCCTTTATCATGCAGCATAAATGTTGCTTTTCCCCTTTATTCTTGCAAAACAATATGGTAAGTGCAAGACAGAAAGCAGTAAAATGGCATTTTTCAGCAATATTCAAGCTCTGTTCTACTAAATAATAACAGTATTCACTTTCATAAGCTATTATCTGAGGGATTGCAATTTAGATTGACATCTCAATACTTTTACATCCCTTGAACTTCAGGACATGTGATTTCATTTGAAGGTTTACAGTGACAGGAAATGTCGAACAACAGCACAACCAGTATTTCTCAGGCCAGAAAAGCAGTAGAACAGCTGAAGATGGAAGCCTGCATGGAAAGAATGAAGGTAAGTGGTACTTCCTGAAGATTCGTAATTGGAAAATTTTACTAAGGTGACAGTACTGAGGCCTTTTGAAAGAAAAAGAGAGCATCACCCTTATTTTATTTGCTTTACAACAATGAAATGTGGGATGATTATACCAGAGTTGATTGCAAAGATATTCCTGAAGGCATAGCCACTAAAACTGGTAAATGACAGAGTGGCCTTACCTTCTTCAAAATGAAGCTTCAGTATGATTTAGTATGTTCATTTCTAAATATTACTACTTTAACTTTTGTTTCACTTCTGGGAATCAAGATTAAAAGCTTTTTCTTCACTTGCAAAACCTACCAGGCCTTTTCTGTTCCGTGTGATCACGTCCAACCACAGAACTAGGGTGAAGATTGGATTATACTGAAGGGGAGTACCAGGTGGTGCAAACCATGAAAAGTGTGATCTCCTGGACTCATCATTGTCACCTAGACTTTGAAGAGGAAGGTTTCAGACCTGTTGCTCATTATTGCCTGGAGTTTCTGAACTGCTTTTTCACTGCTCCCAGTAGAAAATAGAAACTGGAGGGGACCATTCAGTCTATGAAGCCCACTCTATCACTCAACATGATCATGTCTGTTTCACTAGCTTGACACCATGCTCCTGTTCTTTACCATTACCCTTGACACATTTAGTCACTAGAAATCTTTTGTGATTCTTTTTCAAACATGTTCAGTGACTTCACCTCCACAGCCTTCAGTGGCAGAGAATTCCACTTCTTGTCACTTTTGTGAATGAAAAAAAACCCTTCCTCACTGCAGTCTGCAATGGCCTACCCCATATGCTGATACAGTGATGCCTTGTTCTGGACTGCCCAGACAGGGGAAATATTCCCGCATTCGACGTGTCTAGCTGCATCGAAATTTTATGTTTCGATTAGATGGCCCCTCACTTTTTCTAAAGTTCAGTGAATACAAGACCAGTTAACTCCATCTCTTGTCCATTGACAATTCTGCCAGGCCAGGTATCAACATGGTGAATGTTTGCTGCACCTTTTCTTTATGGTTATTATAATATTTTCTTGGGTAAGGAGACCAAATCTGCACACTTTACAATAGGTGTGGTTTCACCAAGGCCCTATACAGCTGCAGTCAGACTGGCTCTTATACTCCACCCTCTTGCAACATACCATTTGCCTTCCCAATTGCATGCTGCACTTGCATGTTTGCTTTTGGTGACCAGTGTATAAGGACTCCCAGAAAGGGCTTTTGTGGCATAATGGTAGTTTCCCTACCTGTTTTAAGTCAGAAGGCCTAGATTCAAGTCCCCCCTCCTCTAGAGGTCTCTCATAACGCATCTGAACAGATTGTTTAGAAATAGCCATGAAGACAGTGAGGTCCCTGTATACATCAACCTTTCCCACACGATTACTATTTAAATAATACTGTGGTTCTGTTTCTCTTATCAAAGTGAATAACCTTTTTTTAACAATCAACATTTTGTTGTATGCTGTGCATTTGCTTGGTAACTCAACATTCTAAATCATCTTGAAGACACTTTTTATATTCTTCTCACCACTCTCCATCCCATCTAATTCCAGAACAGTTCTAGCAGATAGGAGGATGGAATGCCAGCAGACTTTTTTTTAAAAACAAGAAAATAGGTAATTACAGCCTAGTCAGCTTAACATCAAAAGGTGGGGAAAATGCTGATTCTGTTATAAAGTATGACATAACAGGACACTGAATTTGCAAAGTCTTGTAGGAGTTTTCTATGTGGATTTATGAAAGAGGAACCATGTCTGAGAAGCCTGTAGTTTCTTGGAGGATGTAACTAGTAAAATAGTTAAAGGAAAACTAGTATCATCAGCAAACTTGAATATATTCCATTTGATTCCCTTCTCCAAATTATTGAGCAATATTGGGGATCAAGCACTGATCCCTGCAGTACCCCACTTATTGCTGCCTTTTACTCCAAGGAAGACTTCCTTATTCTTAGTTTCTGTTTCTTGTCTGCAAATCAATTTTGAATCCATGCCAACATATTATCATCAATCACATGTGCTTTGATGTTGTATACTAATCTCCCCTCTGGATCTTCAAAGGTTTTCTGAAAATCCAAAAACACCATGTCTACTAGTTTTCCTTTAACTATTTTACTAGTTACATCCTCCAAGAAACTACAGACTTCTCAGACATGGTTTCTCTTTCATAAATCCACATTGAATTAGCAAAATTTTGTAGGTGTTTTCTGTGTCCTGTTATGACATACTTTATAATAGAATCAGCATTTTTCCCACTTCTGATGTTAAGCTAACCAGTCTGTAATTGTCTATTTTCTCTCCCTTTTTTAAAAAATAATCTGGTGGCATTCCATCCTCCTATCTGCCAGAACTGTTCTGGAATCTATAGAATTCTTGAAGATGACCCTCAGTACAACCATTACTCCACTTCTTCAGTACCACAGAATGTAGATGATCACATTGGGAATTTTATCAGCTTTCAGCCCCATTAATTTCTCGGGTTTTTATAACCAATTTTAATTTCCTTCAATTCCTCCTTCCCAGTAGTGGGAATAGGTATTTTCTTGACACTTGACAAATGACACGTGACACATAAAAGAATGAATAGAGAAAGATTAGGGCCAATCAAGCATAATAGTGGGAAGTTGAGTGGAATCTGAGGAGATGGTGAAGCGTGACATGAATATTTTTCATCAGTATTCACACTGGAAAAAGACCATGCTGTCAAGGGGAATACTGAGGTACAGGCTACTAGACTAGACAGGATTGAGGTTCACAAGGAGGAGGTGTGAGCAATTCTGGAAAGTGTGAAAATAGATAAGTCCCCTGGGCTGGATGGGATTTATCCTAGGATTCTCTGGGAAGCCAGGGAGGAGATTGCAAAGCCTTTGGTTTTGATCTTCATGTTGTCATTATCTACAGGAATAGTGCCAGAAGACTGAAGGATAGGAAATGTTGTCCCCTTGTTCAAGAAGGGGAGTAGAAACAACCCTGGTAATTATAGACCAGTGAGCCTTACTTAGGTTGTGGGTAAAGAGTTGGAAAAGGTTATAAAAGAGAGGATTTATAATCATCTCAATAGGAATAAGTTGATTAGGGATAGTCAACACTGCTTTGTGAAAGATAGGTTGTGCCTCACAAACCTTTTATTGAGTTCATCACTAAACAGGTGAATGAGGGTAAAGCGGTTGATGTGGTGTATATGAATTTCAGTAAGGTGTTTGATAAGGTTGCCCATGGTAGGCTATTGCACAAAATATGGAGGCATGGGATTGAGGGTGATTTAGTAGTTTGGATCAGAAATTGGCTAGCTGAAAGAAGAGAGGGGGGTGTCTGATGGGAAATGTTCATCCTGGAGATCTGTTACTAGTGGCATACCACAAGGATCTGTTTTTGGGCCACTGCTATTTGTCATTTTTATAAATGACCTGGATGAGGGTGTAGATGGATGGGTAAAGTTTTTGGATGACACTAAGGTCGGTGGAGTTGTGGATGGTGCTGGAGGCTGTTGCAGAGGGGCACCAATAAGCTGCAGAGATGGGCTGAGAGGTGGCAACTGAAGTTTAATGTGGAAAAGTGTGAGGTGATCCACTTTGGAAGGAGCAACAGGAATAGATAGTACTGGGCTAATGGTAAGATTCTTGGTAGTGTAGATGAGCAGAGTGTACATGAACTGTGTCCATGTACATAGATTCCTGAAAGTTGCCACCCAGGTGGTTGATAGGGTTGTTAAGAAGGCATGTGGTGTGTTAATTTTTATTGGTAGAGGGATTGAGTTTCGGAGCCACAAGGTCATGCTGCAGCTGTACAAAACTCTGGTGCAGCCGCACTTGGAGTATTGCATACAGTTCTGGTCACCGCATTATAGCAAGAATGTAGAAGCTTTGGAAAGGGTTCAGAGGAGATTTACTAGGATGTTGCCTGGTATGAAGAGAAGATCTTATGAGGAAAGCCTGAGGGACTTGAGGCTGTTCTTGTTAGAGAGAAGAAGGATGCGAGGTGACTTAATTGAAACATACAAGATAACCAGAGTTAAAACTCACAACACCAGGTGTGCTTCCAATTAAACCTGTTAGACTATAACCTGGTGTTGTGATTTTTAACTTTGTACACCCCAGTCCAACACCGGCATCTCCAAATCAAGATAATCAGAGGGTTAGATAGAGTGGACAGTAAGAGCCTTTTTCCTCAGATGGTGAAGGGGACATATCTATCACTCCTCAACTTAAAGCTATAGGACAGATGTCAGAGGTAGTTTTTTACACAAAGTTATAGTAGCCTGCAACAGTTGTAGACTCTCCAACTTTAAGGGCATTTAAGTCCTCAGTGGATAAACCTATGGATGATAATGGAATAGTGTAGGATAGATAGGCTTCGGATTGCACCGTCCTGTGGAACCAATGTTGAGGACTGAAGGGCCTATATTGTGCTGTAGTGTTTTTTTATTATTAGATTAGATTACTTAGTGTGGAAACAGGCCCTTCGGCCCATAACTCCACACTGACCCTCCAAAGAGAGACCCTCTGAAGAGAAACCCACCCAGACCCATTCCCCTACACTTACCCCTTCACCTAACACTACAGGCAATTTAGCATGGCCAATTCACCTGCCCTGCACATCTTTGGACTGTGGGAGGAAACCGGAGCACCCGGAGGAAACCCACGCAGGCACAGGAAGAATGTGCAAACTCCACACACAGTTACTTGTTAATATCAGTTTGGACAGGCTGCTTGGAATAGCCAGCCTTTTCCTGTTTGACATTTTTTTTTTGCATGTTAAGATGTATCTACACAAATCTTCCGTATATCCACCTTAATTCTTGTTTCTCCATCAGCATTCTCCATTAGATTCTCCTTTTATTATATTGCATCCACCTATCCCAATCTTGCCCACTGATATCTCTTTCTATTATCACCTCTTTCCAATTTTCGGAAGTGTGTCAAGTACCCATTGCACCCTTCTTCTGCATCCTCCACTTCCTACCTAGAGCATAGTGTCTATAAAATGAGTTCTAACTTAGAGTAAGTAGTTGTTAATATTATGAATTACCAGTTAAAGCTCTTTTTGGCCAAGGGTAAACATTAACAGAGGCTGATATCAATGTATTCCTGAAAATTCCATCACACAGCTTTCTCTCTTCAACTGCCCTCTTAAGTCTATTTGCCCTCTTCATCTCCAGTAACTCCACAACCAAACGAAATCATATTCAATGGAAACTGGAAAGCCACTTTTTTTGGAGATCCATATTAGCTTTCTCCTTTTCATTCTGTATCGAACAGGTTAATGTTTAACTATAGGAAATCTCGGAGGGTTGGCAACTCAACACAGGTAAAGAGGGAAAAAAAACTAGATTGCAAAGCAGAGGAGTTCCAGTGACTCATACAGTTCTTTCCATGTCTCATTTGGATGGTAATGACACAGCATTTAATGATACATTACTGTACTCATTAACACTATATATCTTACACTAAGCTATGGTTGAATGCAGACATTTTAATATAACGGTACACCCACCAAGCACTGAACAGTGAGAGAAAATAATTTCAAAAAAACTGAAACTGCTTCAGCACACTTTTTTTTTGCCTCATTAACCTGCCCTGGTTGTTTGAAAACTACTGTCTTTTAGATCTTATGGCTAAATAGAGATTATACAGCCAGTGCTTGACTCTACAATTTTGAAACTCGCCAAAAAGAGCAGTAAACATCTTAATTAATGCTTTCGCACTGCCAGAATTCTACATTGCCTGTGATAGTTTTTTACTTACATGTTTGACACATCCTTCGATGCTCTCGCTGCGTTTGATTTGCTCTCATTAGGTGTTGACAGACTCTTATTAAAAGATGACAATAGGGATCAGAACAAATAGGCACTTCAAATATATAACACACAAAGCTGCATCTTTTCAGGGAAATGATGGTTTTGATAAGAAGGTTTTCCTACTCTCTCAGAAGCTTCCAGCATAATTATAGAGAAGCTCCCAGGATTTCACACAGGCTTTTTAATTGACAATTCCTAATCTTTCCCAACTATAAGTATTCTGACAGTTCATCAACAAATCATATCTATCATACACTTTTTTTTTAATGCTGTAGTGAAAACAAAATGTTTGTTTTTAAGAATGATGCCCAACAAAATAACCAATTTTATCTGACAGTAACTCATCACCATCTTTTCAAGATAGGATGGGCAATAAGTGCTAGTCTAACCAGTAGTGCCCACATCCTGTGAGTGAACAAAAAAACCTGACGCTCTCATTGTGGCCCTTTTACAAACTGGCATTGATTGTAGCAATGCCTAAAATGTAAAGTGCTTGCCCTTGTCCTTGTGTTCAAATCTATGCACAGCCTTGCCTCTCCCCAGTTCTATGTGACTGCCTTTGTTCACTCTAACTTTCCAAGATTTTGCATGACCCTGATTTCCACAACTGGTATCCTTGCATTTGGCTACCCTACCAAGATACCCAAATTCTTGAATTCCTTTCCTAAATCCCTCTGTCTGACTCTCCTGTTTTGAGTCAAAGTGTGGTGCTGGAAAAGCACAGCCAGTCAGGCAGTATCTGAGGAGCAGGTGAGTCGGCATTTCAAGCATAAGCCCTTCATCAGGAATGTGAAGAGATTATGCTCAAAGTTGACTCACCTGCTCCTCGGATGCTGCGGGACTTGCTGTGCTTTTCCAGCACCACACCTTTTGACTCCAGCTTTCTGCTAATATGTACTCCCCTTGCTCCTATCCGGGTTGGAAGGGGCTGATAATCACGGCTGCAGAATTGACTGATTCGGTCTTAGTGGCTTGTGTGTAGCTATAGATGAGCTGAAAAGGTATTGCTGGAAAAGTACAGCAGGTCAGGCAGCATCCAAGGAACAGGAGAATCAATGTTTCGGGCATCAGCCCTTTAGGAAGAAGGGCTGATGCCCGAAACGTCGATTCTCCTGTTCCTTGGATGCTGCCTGACCTGCTGCGCTTTTCCAGCAACACATTTTCAGCTCTGATCTCCAGCATCTGCAGTCCTCACTTTCTCCTGTGGCTATAGGTGAGCCCACGTGACTGAACAGCCAAACATTGGTGAGAAAAGGAAGCATGCAGCATGAGAAGCATTCAGCTCTTCATCCCTTTCTTGGCACTTCGAAAGAGTTAACCAATTAGTTGCATTCTGTTTTAATCTTCCACAGCCCTGCAATTATTTCTCCTTTAATTGTATATCCATTCTTTTTTTTATCATTATGACTAAATTCTGCTTTCATCACCATCAGGAATTATATTCCCAAATTTCACAATTTGACGTATAAATATTATATTTCTTCTCTACTCACCTGTATTTCTTTACTTGAGTCAAGGTGTGGCGCTGGAAAAGCACAGCCTGATGAAGAGCTTATGCTCGAAACGTTGACTCTCCCACTCCTCAGATGCTGCCTGACTGGCTGTGCTTGTCCAGCGCCACACTTGTTTTGACTCTGACCTCCAGCATCTGCAGTCCTCACTTACTCCTCACTTTTAGCAACTACCTTGAATCTACATTCCCTTGTTAATGATTCTCTACTTTCTCATTCAAAGACTCCTCAATTTTAAATATCTTTATTAGATTGTCCCTTAAGCTGCTTCAAGTAAAACAACTCCAGTTTCTCCATGTAACTGTATTCTCCCATCACTGGTTACCAAGGTGGTAAATTATCTTCTGCACCTTCTCCATGGCTGCCTTAAAGTGTGATGCTCAGATTGGACAAAATATGCTTGTTGAGCTCCAATCAATAATTTATCAACATTCAGTATCACTTTCTTTCTTTTTGTAATCCATGCCTCTATTTATAAACCTTAGGATCTCATATGATTTTTAACAGCCTTTTATACTTGTCCTGTCATCTTCAAAGAGGTATGGGAACTCCTAGGGTTCTATGTTCATGCACCTGTTTTAAAATTGTACAATTTTATTTGTATTGTCACTTGTCTGTTTTTCTTCCCCCCAAAAATATATTACTTCACACTTGTCTCCATTTAAATTTTATGGGCCCTGTATGTGTCCATTTAATCAGTCTATGTCCTCCTAAAATTTGTCACTATCTGTTTCACTGGATCTCTACTACTGTTTTGTGTGAAGATGTGCTTTTTGATAACACCCTTGATAGCCTGGTTTCAAATTTAAGTTTGTGCCCCCTGTTATGGATTTTCCATCAGAGAGATCAGTTCCTATCAAATCCTATTATGCTCCAAACATTCATTATGATCACTTTGAAATGCAAGGGAATGCAGCTAACTGGCAACCTGTTCTCATAGTTTAACCTTTGAGTATTGTTCTAGTTACATAAACACTGACTGCAACCTCTCCACTTATCTCCCCTCTGTTGGTGATTCAATGCATCAATTACTAAGAGCAGTAAAGGCACAGAATGTAATGTCTCTTGTTGGATTTCTTCAACGTTCGTAAACAAGAGTGGCTCAGCAGCACCACCACTGCCTGTGCTAGTTGAATCCTTCAGGATTGGTAGTGAGTGAACCGATAAGAGGGAGAAAAACTACATGTCTCAACCTTAACAATCTAACTGTCACAGATGTATCTGTCCATGACAGTGATGATGGAAATGCCCTTAAAATCTTGAAGACTTGAACAGTGAAGGCATCCTCAATTGTTTTGCAGTGCATTACTTTTAAATGTGACAGATTTGGGACACATATAGTGGCTTAAACATGGTATCCATGACATATTATAGGCCATTAATAGCAGATTTGTATTAAAACAAAATCTGGAATTTCCTGATCCAGTATATCACTCACTTTACTGTTACCAATAAGCCAGGGTACCAACAGTGGATTAATGAGGAATATTGGAGAGCATACCAAGAGCAACATTATGCATGTGTAAAATTGAGAAGCCAACCTGATGAAGCCATAACTTAGACTCGCTTAGATGTGAAGTAGCAAAAACAGACCCACAAAGATGCGAAGCAACATATTACAACAATGGCTAAGTGAGCCCTTTTAACCAGATCACTTCAAAGCTCTGCAGTGCTCCTATATTTGGTAAAGAATGGCAGAAGACAATTAACAGGAGAAAGGGATTGTACAAACATCCCCATCATAAATGTGTCAATCCAGCATAAGATGGGGATGAAGTGTTGCAACAGTTTTCACTTGTAAGTGCCAAGTGGTTGATCCATCTTAACCTCTTTTTGAGCTACCCCGCCATCACAATCAATTTGATTGCATGGTCAAGAACTCATTGAATGCCCAGGATCCAGCAATGTTTACAGACCTGACAATCTTCTGGCCTGCAGTATTAAAGATTGTATGCTCCAGAACTAGCTTGGCTCCTAGCCAAACTACAATATACAGCTGCAATATTGGCATCAACCAGGCAATGTAGAAAGTTTCCCCTGTATGACTTGTCCACAAAATCAGACAAATGCAATCCAGCATCATAACTTGCTCATAATGATGATTGATGTGAGATCATCTTTTTTTTTAATGAAACTCCTGTTTGGCAAATTAGTTAGATTTTGTAAAGGATGTAATAATTAGGATACATTTTTTTTTAAATCCTGTAATCATAAAACAAAAACAGAAATAGCTGGAGAAGGGTTCTGACTTGAAATGTTGACTGTGTTTTCTCTCTAGGGATGCTGCCAAACCTCCTGAGTTTCTCCAGCTATTTCTGTTTTTGTTTCAGATTCCCAGCATTTTAGTTTTTTTTTGGACCTATAATTGTAGTATACTTGTTTTTTTTTTTGGAAATCTAAGATGCCCCACACAAATTTTAATTTAGAAAATAAGGTCTCATGGAATTGAGGATGATAGATGAGAAGGAGTAGAGGATTGGCTAATGGTCAAGAAGTAGAAATAATTGAAATATTTTCAGTTTGTCAGGCTGCGACTAGTGGAGCATTGCAAGGATCACAGTTATGGCTCTTGATATTACAAATGCAATTAATGACCAAGATGAAAAAATGAAGAGTAACACCACTAAGTCTGCTGATGATACAAAGGTAGAAATGTAAGCTGCAAGAAAGACTTGGAGACTGCAAATAGATAAATAGGATGAGTGACTGGGTAACCAAGTGGTAAATGGTGTATAACATAGCAAAGTATGAGGTTACTCAATTTGGTAATAACAATATAGAAAATCAGAATGTACTTTAAAAGGTACGATACTTCTAAATGTCGATGTACAGAGGGACTTAAGCACACCTGAACAAGGCACACAAAATTAACATGCAAGGATAGCAAGGAATTAGAAAGGCAAATAGCATGTTAGCCTTGTTTGCAAGGGGACTGGAATACAAGAATAAGTTGCTACAACTATTTGGAGTTTTGATGAGACCATACCTGGAAGTACTATCAGGATGTTGTGGTCTCTCTGAGGAAACTTATACTTGCCTAGGAGACATGGTGGGTAAAGGTTCCCTAGATTGATTCCTGAAATGTGAGGATTGTCTGTATTGAGGTTGAATAAATTGGACCTTTTTAAAGTTTTTTTTTAAACTTATTGAACCAAGCAAGAAACTGAACACAGTGGCACAATCTCAGAATAAACAGTCAATTGTTTAGGACTGATATGAAGTGAAATTTGTTATTCAAAGGATCATTATTCTTTCAAATGATCTATCTCCGAGTTGTGGGTGTTCTAATTACTTGGAATCTCTTCACAGTAAACTACATCGGTCCAGAGTCACATGTAGGCTTGACCAAGTAAGGACAACAGATTTCCTTCTGTATAGAAAATTAGTGAGCCAGATAGGATTTTATGACCATAAACAACAGTTGCATGTTACAATCAGGCCAGCTCTCTATTGTAGGTTTTTTTATTATTTTCAAATTTCACTATCTGTCATTGTGTGATTCAATCTGGTGTGCCCAGAATATTTGCCTGGGGTTCTGGATTGCTAGTCCACTAACATTACCACCACACTACCACCTCCTCTGGAATTCATTCATAGGAAGATGGGCATACCTTTACCAGACAAACTGCAGCAGTTGTTTTAATTAGGCAATTCTCAATGACAATTAGGGATGAACAACAAACGCTGGTCTTGCCAGCAAATGCTTAGATACAAAGAATGAATAAAACAAAAACATGTTAAGAGCAGTTCAGCCAGAATATTCTCTCACTAATACATCATTCAGCAAAACCATTTCTAACCCTGGTCTTTCTTTGACATTCTAGGTATCAAAGGCATCAGCTGAGCTGATGGCTTACTGTGATGCTCACCTTAGGGACGATCCACTCATCGCCCCCCTGCCTGCTTCTGAAAACCCATTCAGGGAGAAGAAGTTCTTCTGCATCATCCTCTGATAGAGATCAGTTGGGTTTGGGGAGGACAGGGTGTGGGGTGTGGAGTGAAGCAAGAACCACTGTGTTTGAACAGAAGATCACAGGCGTTGGGATTGTCACATGTGCATGCTATAATTATTGCTCCAGTTCTAGGGGGATGAACCCTACTGAGTGTTTTACGTTTACTATAGTTGTGACAACACAGACTTGTTTCAATTGCACAATCACAAAGGATTTAAAAGTAACTTCACTTTTTAAAAGAAACATAGGTATTTAGATGACTTTTTCTAACTAGAGCATTTCTTGTTTTGTATGTTAAATATAAAATGTTAAAAGCACAATTGCCTGGTGGCAGCAAGAATTAGTGGCGTTGGAGAGAAGTTATGCATGTCCATTCTATTTTTACAGATTATACAGTGGAGATTGAACAACAGTATTAAATGTGCATGGAAAGAGAAAAACTTAGACAAAGCACATGTTCAAAAACATTTACGATGAAGCTGAACTATGATTTGGTAACAAATGTAATTTATTGAGGAAAAGAAATGCTCTTAAGGATAAATCTAATGTATTTCAACGAAACTGACTATGTTATTGACATGCTTCCTACTCTGGTATGACTAGAGCCAAAACAAAATCATTGCATAAATTAAATAAGCTGGGGCATGAATGTATGCCTGCAATTTTAGTGTGATTTTTACATTTGTAGCACAGAATTAGATCATTCAACACAATTTGTCCATATGTGTTTATGCTCAAAGCCCCATTTTACTTCACCTGTTAGCATTTCCATCTACTCCTTTCTCCCTAATGTACTCTTGCAGATTCAACTTAACTGTACCTACTATATTCAACTTGGGTACTCCCTGATAGTTTGATTTGGATTCTAATTTCTCTTGGCTAAAGATGTTTCTTCTGATTTCTCAATTGGATCTATTAGTGATTATTCCTTATTCACAGTCATCAGTTTTTGTCTTCTCTATGTCTATCTTATGAACCTTCTGATTTATTTGAATACTTATTATCAGGTGGGCTCACTCCCCTAGAGAAGAGAACTCCAGCCTGTTCAGCATTTCCCCAGAGTTTTATAATTGGAGAATTTCAAGCCTAAAATTGAATCAGACTCATGAAACCTTGGTGTCACATCCAATTCCGGGATGAGCCACTAACCACATACTTATACCATCACTTAGGCTACCTGCTTCCACCAACATTTCATTGCCCAACTCAGCCCTGTTGCATCTCATTTGCTGCTGAGATCCTCAGCTATGCCTCTGTCAGTCTAGGCTTAACTGTTTGAAAACTCTCCTATCTGTGCTCTGACTTTGAACCCTTCATAAGTTTGAGCTTGTGCAACATTTTGCAGTGCCATAATTTGTAGCAGTCCTGCTTATCTATTAGCCCTTTGCTCACTGATCTGTGTTTTTCTCCTGGTTAGTTAGCATCTTGATTTTAAAATTCTCATCCTTATTTTAAAACCCCTCAATGGTTTCACTCTTACTGGTATAATTTCCCCCCAACCATTCAATTGTCCAAATCTTTACCTAGCTCCAATTCTGATCATTTGAGCTTCCCTCATTTTAACCATTCCATCATTTGTGTCTAATGCATTCAGCTATTAAGACCCCAGCTTCTGGGTATTATCCCAGAACCTATCTTTCACTCTTTCCTTTTAATACAGTCCGTATCTTGGAATGAGGTTTTGGTCATCTGGCCTAATATCTCCTCCATATTAAATTCTTTTAGCAAACTCTCCTGTAAAGTGCCTTGGATTATTTTAGTTTAAACTATTGTTGGCACAAATTGTCTCAAGTGGGGACTGAACTCCGATATGCTTCCTCACTCAAATGGATGAGATTGATATGATCATATGAGAAAGAATTCACTTCAGGTTTGAGACATACAGCATGTCAGTGTTTAGAAAATCTGCAATTGCTCAAACCCTCTCATTGCATTGGGGAGATAGTTTCTAATAATTTCTGTCCAGTGCATCCTTTTATAGCTATGGTATACTAAAACAGGGTGAGAGCCTTGTGATATGAAAATTATGTTGAGGAGTGAGGGAAATCTAAACTCAGGAATACTGAATTTGAGGATCAGTTATCCCCATTTTCTTCCAGGATGTGACTATTACCATTCAGATTTATTACAAATACCATGAGAATTTAACTTAAGTATGAATTTTTGTTTACTATTTTACAATGGAGAGTTTTTGGAAGGAAAGAAGCTGCCCCTTGAAAACACTAAAATTTAATGGAATACATTTCAAAACTGTGTGAATAACTGCATACAATTGAAAAACAATCCCAATTGCACAAATGTTTACACATTCTGAAGTGGTACAATGCATATTTCAGGATAACCACAATGTGAACAGGCCATTCAGGCTTTTAAGGTTGTACAGAGAGAAGTAGTAAGGAAGAACCTCAGTATGTTAAAATAATGTAATCATTCATATTTAGATCCGTGTTCATACAGCAAAGTGTGAGCCCTACCTCATTTTTAAATTTATGTTTTGAATCACTCTTGATGCTTTGTTATGTAAGAATTAATTTGGAAAGGTGACCCAGTGTTGGTCAAAGTAGGTTTTAAGGAGCATTTTAATGAGGCAGGCAGACAGGATGTTTTAAGAAACAAGTTGTGGAGCTTAGGGTCTATACAGCTGAAAGCATGGCTGCCAGTGAGACCAGAATCCTAGGAATGCTGATTTCCCAAGATTATTGGGATTCAGGTTACAATGACGAGGGAGTGGTGAGGCCAGGAAAGAATTTAAACACTCTTAAGAATTTTAAATGCAAAATAAAAGAAGAAAAATAAAACTGTGGATCTGAAAGATTAACAAAAGTTGTTGGAGAAACTCAGTAGGTATGGCATTCTGAAAAAGGGTCACAAGACTGGAAATGTTAACTCTGCTTTTCTCCACAGAACCTGCTGAATTTCTCCAGCAATTTCTGTTTTTGTTTTGACTCCAAATTTGTGAAGGACTGGTATAGGACAAGAAATTCATAGACTGTAAGATATTGGAGCAGAACTAGGCCGTCATCAAATCAAGTCTGCTCCATTATTCAGTCATGGTTGATTATATTTCTCAACTCTATTCTCCTGCCTTCTTGTAATCTTTGATCCCTTTTATTTATCAAGAACCTATCTGTCTCTGTCTTAAATACACTCGATAACTTGGCCTCCTTGTATTCCATCTGCCACTTCACCTACTTTCCTATCCTGTCTAGTAAGTTCTTCTGTAGCATCCGGCTTCCTCAACACTACCTGTCCCTTCTATCTTTGTGTCATCTGCAAACTTAGCAACAACGCGCTTAGTTCCTTTGTCTAGATCATTAATGTATATCGTGAATAGTTGTAGTTCCAACATTGACCCTTGCAGAATTCCACTAGCTGCCATCCTGAAAAAGCCCCCTTCAACCCCATTCTCTACCTTCTGCCAGTCAGCTAATCCTTGATCCATGCCAGTATTTTACCTCTGACACCATGGGATCTTATGTTACTGAGCAGCCTTGTCAAAAGCTTTCTGGAAATTTACAATGATCACGTCCATTGATTCTCCTTTGTCTAACTTGCTCATTGCCTCCTCAAAGAATTCTAACCAATTTACAAGGCATGACTTCCCTTTGATGAAGTTGTGCTGTCTCAGCCTGATTTTAGCACACGCTTCCAAGTACTTTGCCATCTCATCCGTAATAATTGATTGTCTGAAATCTTACCAACAACTGAGGTCAGGCTAATCTGCCTATAATTTCCTGATTCCTGCCTCTCCCTTCTAAACAGGGATGTTACATTAGCCATTTCCAGTCCTCTGTAAACCTCCCTGATTTCAATGATTCCCGAAGGATTATCACCAAAGCCTCCACAATCTCCTCAGCTATGCTTCAGAACTATGGGGTGTAGTTCATCTGGTCCAGGTGAAATAGAGTTACAGAGATGTATAACATGGAAACAGACCCTTTGGTCCAATTTGTCAATGCTGACCAGAAATCCTAAATTAATCAAGTCCCATTTACCAGCATTTGGCCCATATTCTTCTAAGCCCTTCCTGTTCATGTAATCATTCAGATGCCTTTTAAATGTTGTAATTGTATCAGCCTCCACCACTTCCTCTGGCAGTTCATTCCATACATGCACCACCCTCTGCATGAAAAGGTTGCTCCTTAGGTCCCTTTTAAAACTTTCCCCTCTCACCTTAGACTATACCCTCTAATACTGGATTAGTGGTGCTGGAAGAGCACAGCAGTTCAGGCAGCATCCAACGAGCAGCGAAATCAACGTTTCGGGCAAAAGCCCTTTACCTATACCCTCTAATATACAACATAGAGTTGTATAGCACAGGAATAGGCCCTTCGACCCAAGATGTTGTGCCAAACATGATGGCACATTAAACTAATCCATTCTGCCTGCTCTTGGTCCATATCCCTCCATTTCTTGCATATTCATGTGCTTATCTAAAAGACCTTCAAAGGCTCCTATCATATCTACCTCCAGCATCATCCCTGGCAACATGTTCCAGACTCCTACCACTGTCTGGGTAAAACTTGCCTCTCCCATCTCTTTTGAACTTTCCACCTCTTGCATTAAATTCATGCCCCATTATTTTAGACATTTCAACTCTGAGAAAAGTATTCTGACCATCAACCCTATCTATACATCTCATAATTTTGTAGGTTTCTAACAAGTCTCCTCTCAGCATCTACCACTCTAGTGAAAAGGACCTGAGTTTTTCTAGTCTCTCCTTGTAACTTAGATCCTCTATTCTGGGCAGCATCCTGGTTAACCTGTCCTGCACCCTCATTCCTGTAATGTGGCACCAGAAATTAACACCAGTCTTGTACTCCCCTATCCTGGGAAATGCCCTTGGTTATTCACCCTATCCATGCCAGTCATGATCTTATAAACCTCTATAAGATCCACCACTTAGCCTCCAGGGAAAACCGTACCAGTATATTCGGCCTCTCCCTTTAGCTCAAATCCTCCAACCCTGGCAACATCCTTTGTAAATGATTTGAACACTTAACAACATCTTTCCTATAGGAGTGAATCCAGAATTGAATGCAGTATTCCAAAAGTGGCCTAAAACAATGTTCCGTACAGCCGCAAAATAACCTCCCAACTCCTATACTCACTGCGCCAACCAATGAAAGCAAGCATACCAAACACCACCTTCACTACCTTGTCTACCTGCAATTCCATTTTCAAGAAGCTATGACTCTACACTCCAAGTTCTCTTTGTTCGGCAACACTCCTTAGGACTTTACCATTGAGTGTGTAAGTCCTGCTGTGATTTGCCTTACCAAATTGCAACATCTCACATTTATCTAAATTAAACTCCATCTGCCATTCCTTGGCCTGTTTAACTATCTGATCAAGATCCCATTGTATTCTGATGTAACCTTCTTTGCTGTCCATTACACCACCAATTTTGGTGTCATCGGCAAACTTATTAACTGTGCCTCCTATATTCACATCCAGATCTTTTATGTAAATGACAAACAAACAGTCCTTGCAGCACACCACTTGTCACAGGCCTCCTGAGTCCAAAAAGTAACCCTCCACCGCCAATGTTTGTCTCCTACCTTCAAGCCAGTTTTGTATCCAAATGGCTAGCTTTCCCTGTATTCCTTGTGATGTAACCCAGATAATCAGTCTACTGTATAACTTTGTCAAACGCCTTGCTGAAGTCCATCAAAACAACACCCACTGTTCTGCCTCCTTCAATCTTCTTTGTCACTTCTTCAAAAAACTCCCATGAAGTTAGTGATATATGACTTCCCATGCACAAAGCCAGGTTGACTATCTCTAATCAGTCTTTCCCTTTCCAAATACATGTAAATACTGTCCCTCTGAATGCCCTCTAACAACTTACCCACCACCGATGTCAGGCTTATCCTCCGTAATTGCCAGTACGCTCACATGTGCCTGCTTTCTCTCGAAGTTCTGGTGTGCTGTTGGTGTCGTCCACTGTCAAAACTGATGCAAAGTACCTATTTAGTTCCTCCACCATTTCTTTGTTCCTCATCACTACTTCTCCGGCCTAACTTTCCAGAAGTCAGTGTCCAATCTTGCTTCTCTCTTACCTTTCATGTATCTAAAAAAAAACTTACTTGCAATTCTCTTTTATTTACTAACTACCTCATCCTCATATTTCATTATCTCACCCTTATTGCATTTTTATTAATCTTCTGCTGCTTTTTTTTAAAAAGGCTTCCTAATACTCTGAATTTCCACTAATCATCACCATATTGTATGCTTTCTCATTTGTTTTTATGCTGTCCCTGACTTGTCTTGTCAGCTATGGTTGCCTCTTTTAAGGAGTAGCAGATTTAAAAATAGATGAAGAGAAATTACTTCTCTCAAATGGTCATGAATCTGTGGAATTCATTAAATTAGAAGGTGATGGATTCCAGGACAATGATTGGAGTGGCATGGGGCTCAGTGGTTAGCACTACTGCCACAGAGCACCAGAGACCAGGGTTCAATTCCCACTTCAGGTGGCTGGCTGGGTGGAGTTTGCACATTCTACCCATGTCTGTGTGGGATTCCTCCAGCTACTCTGATTTACTCCCACATTCCAGAGATGTGAATGTTAGGTGGATTATCCATGGGAAATGCAGGGTTACAGGGATAGGGTGCGTGGGTTGTTAAGTGGGGTGGGTGTCTGGATGGGTTGCTGTTTGGAGGGTTGGTGTGGACTCGATGGACCCAACAGCCTGCTTCCACACTAGGAATTCTATGATTCTATGAATAAGGTCAAGGAGGATATGAACAGATTTGTAGTTATTAATGGAGTTAAGCATTATGGAGAGCAGGCAGGAACATGAAGTCAGAGAGATGTACAGCGTGGAAACAGAACCTACAGTCCAATTCGTCCATGCTGACCAGGTATCCTAAATTAATCTAGACCCGTTTGTCAGCAGTTGGCCCATATCCTCTAAACCCTTTCTATTCATGTAATCACTTAAATGCATTTTAAATGTTATAATTGTACCAGCATCCATCATAAGACCATAAGACACAGGAGCAGTGTGTAAGGCCATTCGGCCCATGGAGTCCACTCCGCCATTCAATCATGGCTGATGAGCATTTCAACTCCACTTCCCCACATTCTCCCCGTAGCCCTTAATTCTTGACATCAATAATTTATCAATTTCTGCCTTGAAGACATTTAGCATCCCAGCCTCCACTGCACTCCGCGGCAATGAATTCCACAGGCCCCACCACTCTCTGGCTGAAGAAATGTCTCCACATTTCTGTTCTGAATTGACCCCCTCTAATTCTAAGGCTGTGTCCACGGGTCCTAGTCTCCTCGCCTAACAGAAACAATTTCCTAGCGTCCACCCTCTCCAAGCCATGTATTATCTTGTAAGTTTCTATTAGATCACCCCTTAATCTTCTAAACGCCAATGAATACAATCCCAGGATCCTCAGCTGTTCCTCCTATGTTAAACCTACCATTCCAGGGATCATCCGTGTGAATCTCTGCTGGACACGTTCCAGTGCCAGTATGTCCTTCCTGAGGTGTGGGGACCAAAACTGGACTCAGTACTCCAAATGGGGCCTAACCAGAGCTTTACAAAGTCTCAGTAGCACAACGGTGCTTTTATATTCCAACCCTCTTGAGATAATTGACAACATTGCATTCGCTTTCTTAATCACGGACTCAACCTGCATGTTTACCTTTAGAGAATCCTCAACTAGCACTCCCAGATCCCTCTGTACTTTGGCTTTACGAATTTTCTCACCGTTTAGAAAATAGTCCATGCTTGTATTCTTTAATGTCCTCTGGCAGCTCTTTCCATACACGCACCACCCTCTGCATGAAAAGGTTGCCCCTTAGGTCTCTTTTAAATCTTTCCTCTCTCATCTTAAATCACCTTAATTCCCCTACTTCAGGGAAAAGACCTTCTTATTTACCCTATCCATGCCCATCATGATTTTATAAACCTCTATAAGGTCACCCGTAGCCTCTCAGTGGGACACTCTTTGGAGGGTCGGTGTGGACTTGTTAGGCCAAATGGCCTGTTTCAAAACTCCAATTTTCCAGGGATAATAGCCCATCCTATTCAGCCTCTCCCTGTAGCTCAAAGCCTCTAAAAGTGGCCTAACCAATGTCCTGTACAGCCACAACATGATCTTACAACTTCTATACTTAATGCACTGACCAATAAAGGAAAGTATACTAAACGCTGCCTTCACTATCCTATCTACCTGCGACTCCAATTTCAAGGAACTATTAACCTGCACTCCAAGGTCTCTTTGTTCAGCAACACTCACTAGGATGTTACCATTAAGTGTACAAGTCCTGCTCTGATTTGCCTTACCAAAATGCAGCACCTCACATTTATCTAAATTAAACTCCATCTGCCACTCTTTGGCCCCTCTAATCAAGATCCTATTCTACTCTGATGTAACCTTCTTCAGTATCCACTATACCTCCCCAATTTTGGTGTCATACTTCTATGTTCACATTCAAATCATTTTTATAAATGATGAAAAGCAGTGGACCCATTGGGAATTGATGCCCAGATGAGATCAGGCATGATTGTATTAAATGGGGATAAATTGCCTCACCTATCTCCCTAAATTTTTTAAATAGTTTATTTACATGGAGGATAATCTGCAGATGGAGCAAGATGAGGCCAGGATGCTGGACTTGTTTAATGATACTACAATAAGGAGATACTGTGGCCTGTGTTCTGAAAACAGGAAATCTATTGGAAAATGGGATCTCCTTCCACATCTGATCATCTGAATTCTTTTTGATCTAAAATGAATAGGAATAAATATATAATATTCAGTAATACATATCTTTCAGTTCTTCAATGTGGTCACACTGTGTATCTGGATGCTAAATATAAAATGATTAAAAATTAATTTGAACGTTTAACTTTTGATCTGGGGATCATGCATTCAGATAACTGTGTATCCAGCACTCAGCACATCTCACATTATACAACCCAATGTGCTCACTGTCCCTTTGATATATTATAGCTTTGTTTTACACCATTTCTTTCACTTTTTTAAAAAAAAGCCATTTTTGAAGATATACTTAGAAGTCTTTGCACCTGTTCTTGTTTATAATAGATATGTATATTTACAATACTCAGTATCTATTGACCACTGACCTTATTTGTCTGTACTTAGTGCAAAGAACAGATCAGAAGCAGACACTTGAAGGATGTGCAAATTCTTTTTGAATGAAAAACATTGATTCCCCAACCTTCGAGGGTTGTCTTGGATTCTTTAAGAATGAACATTTAATGTCTTGTGTACTGCTGTGAGCCATCATAGGCCACTGAAAAAGAATTGTGTTTTAATTGTTTGACATTGATTGTAGAGACAGAAACAAATTGTTTGTTGAATGGATGGCATGGTTAGAGTTGGAAGATTCTGTAATGAATTCTCCAGGAATATATTCAATTGGAGATGGTAAACTAATGTGTAAATATGATCATTCCGAAAATCGCCAGTGGTTATTGATTATTGAGAAAACACAGTTGTCTTCATTTTTCATTAAAATTGAGCCACTTGTGCAAATCTAGTCACATTATTAATTTCTGGATTTTGCCTTCAGTTCATTGTTCTCCACTTTCGACCAGTCTGTCTTGGTCTGGCTGTTCTCCGTTGGTTGATCTGATTAGTTTTTAAATGATTCTTTGGCATTCTCTCCACTAAGAGTTCATTCCAAGTCTTGCATGTAAAACCTTCCCAAATATCAGACTGAAAATTATCTTTTCCTAGTTTGAGCTTATGTTCTTTTGCCCTACTCCCTCATGTTTAAAGAATTACCCTTTGCATTCCCTTATATCCTATATCTTTGCATACCTTGTAGGAGTTTCTTCCCAGGCCCTGCTATAGCCAGTGTTTTCTATAATGAACCCCTGATACTGGATATTAGTCTCCTAGATCATCTCTACACTGCCTTCAGCCTTTCAATGTTCTACCTGTTTCTCAGATCACAACTAAACTTGGACCAGTCACCAAAGATGTGGTCTGATGACAGCATTATACAAGTTTGGTCACAAACTCCCAATGTAATCAATTGCTTCAGAAAGGAAGACCCAATAGGAAATGTCAAAACCATAATATTTCTAACCAGAAATTTAGAAAGGTAGTAATGAGAAGTGACTTATCCTCCTCAAATTGTGTACATCTCCCTTTTTAACAATCACTCTTTCTAATATTCATAAATATATAATTCTAAACTTTAATTTAAAAATAGTTGTGCTCCCATGCTCAAGTTTTGTGTTGACTATATTTCTAAAGTACATTTTTTATTAAATGGCTGGAGATTCAATATCCATTTTGTGCTACCTTACAAGTAATGTTCCTTCTTTGCTGCACAGGAACTCAAAAATTCCAACAAGCCTTGCACAATCTAGCCACTTTCTAACCAGGCAAAAACAAAATTCAAGGGGTTATGTATTTATGACAAAACAACTGTACAGAACTGGAAAAATAAAAAGAGGGTGTGTTGCTCCCAAGACAAATTTCCATCTCACACACTGTTTATAAATAGAAAATTCACCTCATAGCGACCAGGCAGAGAAGACTTGCCTGTCCTTCACTTATAAGACACTGATTATATATCTTTACCAGTTCCTGATTGTCAGCCTAATATCCAATTGAAAATCTTCCGAACCATTCAAAGAAGACCTAGAATGGAATGCAGCTCCCGAACCAATTGAATGGCAGCCATGTGGAGTTAGTCAGGACACTTACAGCAGTCTGCAGGCTCAACGTTAATTACTCTTCATAATAGTATTCGGGAATGATATTACCTTTCACATAAAGCAAACCTACTCCCTATATCCAGTGTACGTAACTCACACTGTTAATCCATAACTCCTGTGCTGACTGACCTCTGTTGGTGAACTGCCTTCTTTGAACCACTTCAGTTTCCATTCTGCTGTTAGGAAGAGAATTTCAGGATTTTGACCTAGTAACAATGAAGAAATGGCAACAGTTCCAAGTCAGAACTATTTGTGTCTTGGGAGGAACTTTGGGGGTGATGCTGTTTCTATGCACCCACTGCACTTGTCTTTCTAGATGGTGAAGGCATTGCCGAAGAAGCCTTGATAAAGTTAGTGTGCACCATGTCGATAAAATAGATCCACCAGTGATACAGGGAATTAATGTTTTATAATGTGGATGTGGGGGAAAATGACAGAATTGAGCACGGCTTCAATAGTTCCTGTAACTGAATAGTCCTAGTAGGTCCATGGTCATTGAAGAGTGGCCACTTGAACAGCAAACTTGTGATGACAATGTTTCCTGTGAAAACACATCTCTCTCGGTTTTTGACAAAAATAGAAATTGCTGGATAAGCTCAGTGGGTCTGGTAGCATCTGTGGACAGAAATCAGAGTTATCGTTTCTGGTCGAGTATCCCTTCCTCAAAACTGATGGTAGCTGTAAAGTGTCTGTTTATATGCAGAAAATAGGGTGGGGAGGTGGTAAGAAATAAACAATAGAACCCAAAGAGAAAGAATAGCAGTTGGACAAAGGAGTAGATAACATTCTGCCTCGGAGGGTAAATAGCTATTAATGGAGTCTGTTATTGGCTAACAATGTTAAAAATCACACAACACCAGGTTATAGTCCAACAGGTTTAATTGGAAGCACTAGTTTTCAGAGCACCGCTCCTTCATCAGGTGGTTGTGGAGGACACAATTGTAAGACACAGAATTTATAGCAAAAGTTTACAGTGTGATGTAACTGAAATTATACATTGAAAAGTACCTTGATTTTTTGTTGAGTCTTTCACTGTTAGAATACCATGATAGTTTCACTTCTTTCATATGTAGATCACAAAACGTTTTTTCAAAAGTTACATTCTCAGGTTAACTGTAACAATTGGTGTCAGCCAGATAATATGTTCAACATTATTATCTGGCTGACACCAATTGTTACAGTTAACCTGAGAATGTAACTTTTGAAAAAACGTTTTGTGATCTACATATGAAAGAAGTGAAACTATCATGGTATTCTAACAGTGAAAGACTCAACAAGAAATCAAGGTACTTTTCAATGTATAATTTCAGTTACATCACACTGTAAACTTTTGCTATAAATTCTGTGTCTTACAATTGTGTCCTCCACAACCACCTGATGAAGGAGCGGTGCTCTGAAAACTAGTGCTTCCAATTAAACCTGTTGGACTATAACCTGGTGTTGTATGATTTTTAACTTTGTACACCCCAGTCCAACACCGGCATCTCCAAATCATGGCTAACAATGGGTTTTGTGTAATAACAGACTATGTGATAGCAAGGCCTGCTGTGTGGAGGTTGGAGCAGGGACATGGGAGAGTTCAAGCTCCAAAGTTGCTGAACTCAATAGGAAGGCTGCACGATGCCCAGTGGAAAATGAAGTGCTGTTATTCCAGCTCACGCTGAGCTTCGCTGAAGCACTGCAGCAAGCCTGAGACAGCCTCTCTGTTTTTGACTTGCTGCAGGAAAAAGGGGTATAGGCAAGGAAATTCAAGAAAACTGGAAAAGAGAACAAAAAATCCTCACAGTTGTAACTGTAAGTAAATTTGTATGTGTTGATTTGATCTATTTTTAGAGCTGTATGGTAGGAACTAATGTACTATAGTGTATTTTCAGAGACCTTGATTCCCTGATCATATTTCCTGGCAGAAATACTCAAAATGAATCTCTACTTGTGCTTCACTGACGTTGGGTGCAGCCATACACATATATTTGTAAGAATTCTGTAAGTGCTTAACACTTGCGAAAATAGGAGATAGGGTCTAAAACTTAGTTTGTTATATTGTGACAAATTGATAGATATTTTTGTTCTTTACTGCGTGGTGCCTAATAAGAATCGTGAAACTATTAAAATATGTTCAATTATCAAACGTGTTTGGTTTTTATTCTCTGCCTGTGAAAGAAAGCTCTTATAAGCACAAAACCTCAAAACTCCTCAAAGCTTCATGCTGTTGCAAAGTCCTTTCCAGCAAAGGAGTCAGAAGTCAAACAACACCAGGCTATAGTCCTGGTGACCTCATCTGACAAAGGGACAACACTCTTAAAAACTTGTGATTTTAAATAAATCTGTTGGACTATAATCTGATGTTATTTAACTTCTGACCAGGTAAAAACTGATGAAGGGCTTTTGCCCGAAACGTCGATTTCGAAGCTACTTGGATGCTGCCTGAACTGCTGTGCTCTTCCAGCACCACTAATCCAGAATAATTTCTGACCTTGTCCACCCCAAACCAACACCAGCACCTTCACATTACAACAAATGAAGTATGTAAAATGCATATCTGTCATAATTTACAAAACGTGGCAGGACGTAACCACAACCAGTGAAGAGATTACGACCTGATTATGTTTTTCTGACGGTTGAGAGATGACTATGGAACACAATAGTAATAACATTTGCATAGGGGTTTGGATCCTTTATATGTTACAAAAAAAATTCAAAAACACTTAGAATAGTGAAAGCACACCATTAATGATGCACTTGAATGTCAATCTTTTGTGTTCAGACTACTGAACCGGCAACTTCTGACTTACTAGAAAGTTTCACTGTAAATTGGAGCTTCTATCTTTAACTTTCAGGCTCAAAGCCAGCAACTTCCTAATTGGGGAGATAGTCTCTATTCACTCGCGTGTACTTCCACTCAAAACCAGACGTCATCACGCTTGACAAAAATATTTAGCGTAAGGAGCCCATTCCTAAACAGTTCAACTACAACTCCCAGAAGGCATTGTGCACAGCACGTCTGCGCAGTACAGGCGATTGGTCGGCCCCGCCCCCCCCCAAGTGCACCATTCAGGGCGGGGGCCAACGGCAAAGAGGTGGAGGCGACGGATTGGCCGTTAACCGGCAGGTGGACCTGTTAGAAGCAACGCTTTCGTGACAATCAATGCGGAACGTGACTGTGCTGGCGGCGGCCTGCTTTTGTGTCCTCGCCATCATTATCCCTTTCGGATTGCAGCCTGGCCGCGATCCCGGTAGCCTGTTCCAGTTTCGAGGTACTGTAATGGTAAATTTAACCGTCACATAACCGCCACGCTCGCTCGCGGCTCTGAGGCCTTTGACGTCACGATAGAAAGTACTGCGCGTGCGTGTTACCGTCGTGACGTCGGGCCAGGTGACGCCACAGTGGACGCTGTGTCCCATGTGGTACTGCGCCTGCGCATCTGCCTGACAACTTTTGACAATGTAGAACAGCCACCTGTAACTTTCAAAGCATGTGTTTATTAGCATTACGTTGTGACAGAGTCAGAGAGTCATAAAGTATAGAAACAGACCCTTTGGTCCAAACAGTCCATACTGACTGTAGGGCAGCATGGTGGCTCAGTGGTTAGCACTGCTGTCTCACTGTGCCAGGGACCTGGGTTTGATTCCAGTTGGGGTGACTGTGTGGGGTTTGCGCTTTCCCCCCCCCCCGTGTCTGAGTGGGTTTCCTCTGGGTGTTCTGGCTTCCTCCCACAGTCCAAAGATATGTAGGTCAGGTACATGGCTGGGAAAGGGTGGATCTAGGAAATTGTTTCCGTTAGGCCAGGAGACTAGGACCCATGGACACAGGCTTAGAATTAGAGGGGGTCAATTCAGAACAGAAATGCGGAGACATTTCTTCAGCCAGAGAGTGGTGGGCCTGTGGAATTCATTGCCGCAGAGTGCAGTGGAGGCCGGGACGCTAAATGTCTTCAAGGCAGATATTGATAAATTCTTGATGTCACAAGGAATTAAGGGCTACGGGGAGAATGTGGGGAAGTGGAGTTGAAATGCCCATCAGCCATGATTGAATGGTGGAGTGGACTCGATGGGCCGAATGGCCTTACTTCCACTCCTATGTCTTATGGTCTTATTAGTTAGGGGTAAATGTAGGGTAATAGGTATCGGTGGGAACTGGTTCAATGCTGTAGGGATTCTACGATTCTATAATCCTGAACTAAACGAGTTCCACCTACCTGTCCTTGGCCCATATCCTTCCAACCATTTCCTATTCATGTATTTATCCAAAAGTCTTCTCAACATTGTAACTGTACCTACACCTCCCACTTTCTCTGGAAGTTCATTCCAAACACAAATCATTATGTGTGAAAAAGAAATTGCCCCTCATGTGTTTTTAAATCTTTCTCCTCTTACCTTAAAAATATGCACCCTCATCTTCCTGTGCTCCAGTGAATAAAGTCCAAGCCTATCCAGCCTCTCTCTCTCCAGTTTATAATATCCTTCCTATAATAGGACAACCAGAACTGGACACAGTACTCCAGAAGTAGCCTCCTGTACAACTTCAACATTGATGCCCCATCTCCTATCCTCAAAGATCTGTGCAATGATGGCAAGTATGCTAAATTCCTTAACCACCTTGTCTACCTGTGATGCAAGTTGCAAAGAATTATGTACCTGAAACCCTGGGTCTCTGTTCTATAACACTACCCAAGGACCTATTTTTAATTGTATGAGCCGTACCCTTGTTTGTTTTACCAAAATGCAATACCTTGCATTTATTACAATTAAGCTTCATCTGCCACTTCTCAGCCTATTGACTCAGTTGATCAAGATATCCTTGTAATCTTAAATAACTACCTTCACTGTTAACTATACCACAAATGTTTGTGTCATCAGCAAAGTTACTAATCATGCCTCCTATATTCTCATCCAAATTGTTTATATAAATGACAAACAAAAGTGGACCCAGCACCGTTCCCTGTGGAACACTGCTGGTCACAGGCCTCCAGTCCGAATAACAACCCTCCACCATCACTCTCTGTCTCCTGCTGTTAAGCCACCCTCAACAACTTCTCCTTTGAATTCTCCTATTTCTATCAGACCAGAGGGGTAGCCATGGGCACCTGCATGGGACCCAGCTATGCCTGCCTCTTCATAGGATACATGGAACAGTCCATATTCCATAGTTACATTGGCACCATCCCCCATCATTTCCTCTCCTACATCGATGATTGTATCGGCACCGTCTCATGCTCCCACGAGGAGGTTGAATGGTTCATCAACTTCACCAGCACCTTCCACCCTGACTTCAAATTTACATGGGCCATATCCGACATCTCCCTCCCCTTCCTGGACCTCTGTGTTCATCTCCGGTGACTGACTCAACATTTATTTCAAACCCACCAACTCCCACAGCTACTTTGGCTACGTCTCCTCCCACCCACCCCTCCTGTAAAAGCGTGATCCCTTACTCCCAATTCCTCTGCTTCCACTATACCTGCTTCCAGGAAGAGCAATTCCACTCCAGGACATCCCAGATATCCTCCTATTTCCGGGACTGCAATTTACCGTCCCAGGTGGTCAACAATGCCCTCCAGTGTATCTCCTCCACTTCCTGCATCTCTGCCCTTGAACCCCACCCCTCCAACCGCAACAATAATAGAACCCCCTCTAGTCCTCACCTTCCACCCCACTAATCTCTGGAAACAGTGCATTATTCTCTACCATTTCTGCCACCTACAGAGAGACCCCACCACTAAGTATATAATTCCCTCCCCAACACTACCTGCGTTCTGCAGAGGTCATTCCTGCTGCGACTCCCTTGTTAGGTCCATGCCCCCTACCAACCCACCCTATATACCCAGCACCTTCCCTTGCTGCCGCAAGAGGTGTAAAACCTGCACCCACACCTCCCCCTCATCTCCATCCAAGGTCCCAAAAGATCTTTTCATATCTGGCAGAGATTTTCCTGCACATCCATCCCCTCATCTACTGCATCTGTTGCTCTCAATGTGGTCTCCTCCACATCGGTGAGACAGGACGCCAACTCATGGTGTGTTTCAGGGAACATCTCTGGGGGACATGCACCAAGCAATCTACCACCCTGTGGCTGACCACTTCAACTCCACCTCCCACTTCCCCAAGGACACGCAGGTCCTGGGCCTCTTCCACTGCCAAATCAAAGCCATCCGTCAACTGGAGGAAAAACTGAAGGACATCAACATTTTCCAAATATCCCCTCCACCCACTTCATCCCAGATCCACCTCTCCAAATTGGCACTGCCCTCTTGACATGTCCTATCTGTTCATCTTCCTTCCCACCTATCTGCCCCACCCTCCCCACCAACCTATCATAATTGCTCCCCACATGCATCCACCTATCGCCTTCCCCCACCCCCACCCCCACCCCCACCCCACCCCCTATGTAGTTGTTTCTGCAATCAGCAGCCTTAAAATTGATTGACTGCTTTCAGTGAACAGCCAAGACAAACCTTCCCCCTCCACATTCCTGATGCAGGCTTATGCTTGAAACATCAACTGTCCTGCTCCTCAGATGCTGCCTGACCTGCTGTGCTTTTCCAGCACCACCCTTTCCGACTTGTTAAGCCAATTTTGTATCCAACTGGCAAACTCTCCCTGAATCCCAATTGAATTCCTGTGGAATTTTTTCAAAGAGTTCAACAAAGTCCAAGTAAACAATGTCTACTGCTCTGCCCTCATCAACCTTTTTGGTTATTTCCTCAAATATTTTCCTACAATTTTCTACCAAATGGATAATCGCCCATTGATTCACATTGTACTGTATCCTCCATCCCCTTTGTTCACTCTGTGATAATGCTGCTCCTTTAAGACGGTAAGGTTGGCCTTGGTACTTTTTAAGGTGATTGTAAAAACACAGACTTCAAAATGTCTGGGGTTGATCTACTTAAATGCTTTTAAGTTTAAAAAAAAACACTTGGACAATGAAAGGGGAGTGGCCAGTTCTCCCAGCTCAGCTTTTCTCTCGTTTGGTTTGGTTTGGTTTGGTTTTAGCAGTCTGGCTGTTCACTGAAAACAGTCAGTTTTGAGGCTGCTGATCCAAGAAACAGCTGCATGGAAGACCGTGTTCCATGCTTTTCTATCTCTCTGTCTGTCTCTCTCTGTGTCTCTCTCTCCCTCTCCTGCAAGACCCTGTTTGATTTTACCTTTTGTGCCAAGGGGGATTGTTGCAAGTATTTGAAACGGCATCATTAAGTTGGGATAATCTGTTGGGTTTTCAGATAGGTTAAGTTTTTTGGTAGTCTGTTTTCTTTTGTTTGTATTTTATTTGGTAATCTTCTAAATAAATCCTGTTTTGGTTAAAACTTAGTGGTTTGACCAAGTGCATCTCTCCTGGGATATCCACCTGCTTAAAACAACTAGCAAAGTTAGGGTCTGGGCTATTTCTTGAAGTGTTTTGAGGGGGTCTGGCCTGGTCCATAACAACTCACTTTGAGTGTGTCTCTGGGTCTAAATTGTAGATGTGTTTCTGTTTTAATGTCTATGTGAGTGTGTCTCTATGTTTGGTATATATATATCTCTGGTGTCTGACTGTATATAGAACATAGAACAATACAGCGCAGAACAGGCCTTTCGGCCCTCAATGTTGCGCCGACCTGAGAACTATTCTCAGTTTGCCGCCCTACACTATCCCAAAATCATGCATGCCTTTATTCTGTTTGCTAAAGACTGCTCGTGTCCTCTCTTTGCTCTTCTTAACTCTCTCTTTAAATCCTTCCTAGCTGATCTATAACTCTCCATCACCTCATCTGAACCATCTTGCCTCATCAACACATAAGCCTCCTCCTTCTTCATAACAAGAGATGCAATTTCTGTAGTAAACCATGGTTCCCCTACCTTATCACTTCCTCCCTGCCTGACAGGGACATACCTCTCAAGGACACGCAATATCTGTTCCTTAAACCAGCTCCACATTTCCATTGTCTGCATCCCCTGCATTTTGCTACCCCATTCTATGCATCCTAATTCTTGCCTAATCACATTATAATTGCCCTTGGCCCATCGATAACTCTTGAGCCGTGGCACATACCTGTCCCTTTCCATCGCTAAACTAAACGTAAGTGAATTTATGGTCACTTTCTCCAAATTGCTCACCTACAACTAAATCAAACACCTGACCTGGTTCATTACCAAGCACCAGATCCAGTGTGGCCTCCCCTCTTGTCAGCCCTTCGATATGCTGTGTCAGGAAACCCTCCTGTACACATTGGACAAAAACTGATCCATCCAATCTACTAGAGTTATAGCATTTCCAGTCAATGTTGGGGAAGTTAAAGTCCCCCATAATGATCACCCTGTTCTTTTCACTCCTATCCAGAATAATTTTGCCAATCCTCTCTTCCACCTCCCTGGAACTCTGCGGAGGTCTATAAAAACTCCAAGCAGTGTGACCTCTCCTCTCTCCTGTTTCTAACCTCAGCCCACACTACCTCAGTAGTCGAGTCCTCATCAAAAGTTCTCTCAGCCACCGTTATACTATCCTTGACTAACAAGGCCACACCTCCCCCTCTTTTACCGCCTTGCCCATTCTTAATAAAATATCTAGACCCTGGAACCTGCAACATCCATTCCTCACCCTGCTCTATCCATGTCTCCGAAATGGCCACAACATCGAAGTCCCAGGTTTACACCTCCATCTCTGTCCGTCTGTTTGTGTTTATCCCCTTCTCCCTACAAATGTGAATCGCATCACTACGTTATATTCCATCTGACAATGCTGTAAATATAATTCACACAATACAATAGATGTTATGATTGGATATAGCGAACTCTGTTACACTCAGTACCTTCATGTTGCAGGGTTACAATATCCAGTTAGAAAACTGTCCTCTCACTGGGTCTGGAAGAATGGAGTGGGGATTTTAATGTGTCACTGAGTTAGTTTAGAAATCTCTGCTGCACATGGACATTTCCCCACATTACATTCCATCTGCCGATTACTTGTCCACTCAGTGAATCTGTCCATATCTGTTTACAGTCTTCTTAGTCACCTCCATAGCTTTCTCTTCCACCCAATGTGGGTCTTGTCAGTGAACCTGGAGACATTACATTGAAGATAGGAGTAAGCCATTCAGCCCCTCGAGCCTGTTTCCCCCATTCAGTATGATCAAGACTGACCATCGAGTTCAGTTCCCTGATTTCACCCCCCCCCCCCCCAATATCCTTGGTCCATTTAGATACAAAAGCAATATCTAGATTGTGTAGGGCAGAGAGAGAGATTGTGTATAAGAGAGGAACGTTGAGATTGTTCATGATAAAGACTCACCTCCTCCTGACCCTGAGAGGCTCCTGTATCACACACCAGATTGAAATCAGATTCTTGGGAGCAAGCACATGAGGCTAGGCCCACTGTTCATGTGGATATGAAGAACCAGGAATCCATTGACAATTTGTTCACTTTTTCTCAGTAGACAATATTTTGAGTAGCTACAAACTCTTCGTCATTTATTTGGTTTTTCTGAATGAAAACATTTGAATTGAAATTTAGATAGAAAGTGCTCATAAGTTTTTCATGTTTGTTGATTGAAGGCGGATAAAGTTGACTGCAATGTCATTGCCACTAGTTAAGCTGGATATTTTTACTTAGAATCTCCACAGTATGAAAAGAGGCTGTTTGGCCCATTGTATTGGCACTGATCCTCCTCAAAGTATCCCACCCATATAAAATCCCCGACTCAATTCCTGTAACCCTGCATTTACCACAGCTAACCCACCTAGCCTGCACATCTCTGGACACTATGGGGCAATTTAGCATGGCTAATCCACCTAAACTGTACATCTTTGGACTGCGCATGGAAACCAGAGCACTGAGAGGAAACTCACACAGCCATGTGGGAGAATGTGCAAACTCCACACAAACAACCACCCAAGGTTGGAATCAAACCTGGGTCCCTAGTGCTGTGAGGCAGCAGTGCTAACCACATTGGAAAAGCTGCAACAAGTGGGATTTGGGGGTCTTCATGCATGAACCACAAAGTACTGACACGCAAACTAATTGGGTAACAGTGAAAACAGATGGACTCAACTTTTATTTCAAAGGGAATAGAGTATAAAAGTAGAGGACAAATGCAGAGAGTACTGCAAAAACTCAGCAGATTTGGCAGCGTCTGTGGAGAGAGAAAGAGTTAATATTTCAAGTCCAATAATTTTTCTTTTTCAGTTCTGAAGCAGTCATACTAGGACTTGAAACATTGACCGTATTTCTCACTCAACAGCTGTTGCCCAGACCTGATGAGTTTCTCCAGCATTCTCTGTTTGCTTCACATTTGCAGCATCTGCAGTATTTTGCTTTTGTAAAAGTGAGGAAGTCTAGCTAGACTGTATCTGGAATACTGGAGGCAGTTTTAGTTCTGTTATCTAAGGAAAGATGCACTGGCATTGGAAGCAGTCCGGAGAATGTTCACTATGTTGATTCTGGGCATGGAGGGATTTTCTAACAAGGGACATTTAGGTTGGACTTGTGATCATTGAAGCTTAGAATAGTGAGTGGTGACCTGATTGAAATATGAAATGTACATGTAGGTATATATGCCGAGAGGAAATTTCTTTCCCCTTGTGAGAAAGTCTCAGTGGAAGAGGTCGGCCATTTAAGGCAGAGATGAGAAGGAATTTCTTCTTTTGAGGGTAGTGAATCTGTGACGTTCTTTACAGCAGAGGCATGTTGAGGTTGGGTCAATAAGTATGTTCAAGGCCAGGGTAGAAGAACTTTTAATCAATAAGGGAATTGAGGATGTGAGGGTAAGGCAGAAAAAGGGAATTGAGGATTATTAAGTAAGGCATGATCTTGTTGATTAGCAGAATGGACTGAATCAGCCAAAGGCCTATTTCTGCTTCTACATCTTATCGAGAGTCATATAGCACAAAAACGGACCCTTCATTCCAATCATGCTGACCATAGTCCCAAACTAAACTAGTCCCACCTGCCTGTGTTTGGCCTAAATCCCTCCAAACATTTCTTACTCATGTCTTTATCCAAATGTCTTTAAATGCTATAACTGTACCTGCATCTACCACTTCCTCTCGAAGGTCATTCCACACATGAAGCATAGAGTCATAGAGATGTACAGCATAGAAACAGATCCTTCGCTCCAACCTTTCCATGCCGACCAGATATCCCAACCCAATCTAGTCCCACTTGCCAGCACCCAGCCCATATCCCTCCAAACTCTTCCTGTTCATATACCCATCCAAATGCCTCTTTAATGTTGCAATTGTACCAGCCTTCACCACTTCCTTTGGCAGCTCATTCCATACACGTACCACCCTCTATGTGAAAACATTGCCCCGAATGTCTCTTTTATTTCTTTCCCCTCTCACCCTAAACTATGCCCTCTAGTTCTGGACTCCCTGACCCCAGGGAAAAGACTTTGTCTATTTACCCTATCCATGCCTCTCATAATTTTATAAGCTTCTATAAGGTCACCCCTCAGCCTCCAACGCTCCAGGGAAAACAGCCCCAGCCTGTTCAGCCTCTCCTTATAGCTCAAATCCTCCAACCCTGGCAACATCCTTGTAAATCTTTTCTGAACCCTTTCAAGCTTCACAACATCTTTCTGATAGGAAGGAGACCAGAATTGCACGCAATATTCCAACAGTGGCCTAACCAATGACCTGTACAGCTGCAACATGACCTCCCAACTCCTGTACTCAATACTCTGACCAATAAAGGAAAGCATACCAAATGCCGCCTTCATTATCCTATCTACCTGTGACTCCACTTTCAAGGAGCTACGAACCTGCACTCTTTGTTCTTTGTTCAGCAACACTCCCTCGGACCTTACCATGAAGTGTATACGTCCTGCTAAGATTTGCTTTCCCAAAATGCAGCACCTCGCATTTATCTGAATTAAACTCCATCTGCCACTTCTCAGTCCATTGGCCCATCTGATCAAGATTCTTTTGTAATCTGAGGTAACCCTCTTCGCTGTCCACCACACCTCCAATCTTGGTGTCATCTGCAAACTAACTAACCGTATCTCTTATGCTCACATCCAAATCATTTATGTAAATGACAAAAAGTAGAGGATCCAGTACTGATCCATGTGGCACTCCACTGGTCACAGGCCTCCAGTCTGAAAAACAACCCTCCACCACCACCCTCTGACTTCTACCTTTTGAGCTAGTTCTGTATCCACATGGCTAGTTCTCCCTGTATTCCGTGAGATCTAACCTTGCTAATCAGTCTCCCATGGGGAACTTTGTCAAACGCCTTACTGAAGTCCATATAGATCACATCTATCGCTCTGCCCTCATCAATCCTCTTTGTTACTTCTTCAAAAAACTCAATCAAGTTTGTGAGACATGATTTCCCAAGCACAAAGCCATGTTGACTATCACTAATCAATCCTTGCCTTTCCAAATACATGTACATCCTGTCCCTCAGGATTCCCTCCAACAACTTGCCCACCACCGAGGTCAGGCTGACTGGTCTATAGTTCCCTGGCTTGTCTTTACCACCCTTCTTAAACAGTGGCACCACATTAGCCAACCTCCAGTCTTCCGGCACCTCACCTGTCACTATCGATGATAGATATATCTGAGCAAGAGGCCCAGCAATCACTTCTCTAGCTTCCCACAGAGTTCTTGGGTACACCTGATCAGGTCCTGGGGATTTATCCACCTTTATGCATTTAAAGACATCCAGCTCTCCCTTTTCTGTAATCTGGACATTTTGCAAGATGTCACCATCTATTTCCCTACAGTCTATATCTTCCATATCCTTTCCCACAGTAAATACTGATGCAAAATACTCATTTAGTATTTCCCCCATTTTCTGCGCCTCCACACAAAGGCCGCCTTGCAGATCTTTGAGGGGCCCTATTTTCTCCCTAGTTACCCTTTTGTCCTTAATGTATTTGTAAAAACCCTTTGGATTCTCCTTATTTCTATTTGCCAAAGGTATCTCATGTCCCCGTTTTGCCCTCTTGATTTCCCCCTTAAGTATACTCCTACTGCCTTCATTCTCTTCTTAGGATTCACTTGATCTATCCTGTCTATACCTGACATGTTTCCTTCTTTTTCTTAACCAAACCCTCAATTTCTTTAGTCATCTAGCATTCCCTAAACCTACCAGCCTTTCCTTTCACCCCAACAGGAATATACTTTCTCTGGATTCTCATTATCTCAATAAAATGACGAAAGTTTGCAGAGGAAGAGAAACTCATTGACAGGTCTGCGTATGCTTGATTAATTAAGCAACCTGTACATAAAGATGGGAAACCTTGATGAAGCCAGGCTGAATGGTCAAATGCTTTGACTAGTATATCATAACGAGACTAGTCTAAAGTATGTGGTCATGGGGTCACCTCACTCAGCTAACATGTCCAGTATCAAAATGGCTATTTCTTTTAAAATCATCTTAGATTCCCAAAATGCAACTTAAATTCATAACATTCCCGGATCTCGAGCTCCAGGGAACAACACACACATTCAATCTAGGACGAGCCAGTGTTTACTCAAATCAGACTAAAAAGAGTTAATCTTTCCACCGGCTTCCATCCTGTCTGTCTCTCTGTCTGTCTGTCTCTCTCTGTGTCCCTTGAACCCTTCAATCAGTGAATGTAATATACAGAAGAATGTTTTCTCTCTCTCACTCACACATAAACATGTTCCAACTTTCAGCCTTTGTGTTCCCCAGACTGTAAGGGTAATGAGACATTTACTTCCTGGACCAGTCAAGATGGGGAAGCTGAGTTTCATAAATTCAAACCTGCTCAGTGTGGTATACATGAAAATGTATCAGGATTGTTCTATTACATGCATATTCCACTCAGCTGATTAAATTACAAGTTCTTTTCCTATTGCCTATAAGTTTTGTTAAGTGTCTTCGACATAACCAGAATTTTTAGTTATCCGACATCCCGCTGTGAAATCCACAAGTGAATAAGTACTATTACCTTATTACACTGATTCATTGACACTAAGAACAGATATCCTTAATTCTTCTAAACAAATGCTGCCACCATCACCACCACCACCACCACTACTGTGGTCCTGCACTTTCCCACATCTTCTGTAACAGATGTGTCACATCTAAAACTACAAGCTTTCTCAATATACATCACAGTGCATCCTAAAAATACTCAGCCCAAATCCGCTATCGTCTCTCATTCATCACTTAATCTTTGTTTGTCAAGCATGTTGAACTTTATAGAATTTTTAAGATCATCTGGAATTCAAGAGGTAATCTGTTCAGTGGAGCAGAATAAAATCTTTCAATGCCTGCCACAAGTCCAAAGGTTGATAGGTTATTAACATAACGCTCAGGTCTTTCACACGGTCAGGAGACATATTACAACATATTTTTATCATATTGAAGTACAGTTAACATACAAGACCAGTTTATGGTGGTGTTTATACTCCACATAAGACTCCTCCCATCCCTCTATCTGGATCCATCAGCACATTCTTTTATTCCTTGTCTGCTTGTCTAGCTTCCATCCATCCATACAACATGTCTAAACTTTTCCAGTGGTAGGAAGTTCCACAACAGACCTCTCTGGATAAGGCTGTCTCTTGAATTCCCCAACAAGTGTGCCTCCCTTTTACATAAGGGACATATTTTACCTTTCTTGTGCTCATCCTTGAATGTATTCTAAGTAATTGAAGCTTGGACGTTTTGTTAAAATGTCACCCTTTTTGTCCCTTCTTGCAAACAAAGACCTTTACTGGCTCTGTGAAAGGTCTTTGCCAGGTGCTTTCTCATCCTCCAAGTACTCTCCAGGGAGTTGCCCAAGTAATGGAACAACAAGGAACAATAGCTTTCTTAAAAATAACAGTTTCCTTAGACTTATTCCTGGCAACACATCGTCTTCATATCCTCTTATATTGTTCCCACCTCTCTGTCAGTAACCAGCCAGAACAGTGAACCAGAATACTGGGGAAAATTGTCCCTTTCTGTGATTGGTGTAATAAAATATTTTATGTCCACCTGAGAGTACAGACAATGCCTTGGTTTGATAATTCATTTGAAAAACAGCCCTTCCAATGCAGCAGCACTCCCTCATTCTGACACTGTGTGTCAGGCTATCAGGATTATGGGACTCCATAATACCACACATATATTTACTTGGATTTTAGTAAAGCTTTTGACAAGGTTCCACGAAGTAGACTAATTAGTAAAATTAGATCACCTGGGATTCAGGGTGAGCTTGCAAATTGGATAGAAAATTGGCTTAATGGCAGAAGAGTGGTAGTGGAAGATTTGTGCACCTTGTGTCTCTCACTGTGTCCCACACCTGCACACACACAACATGGCTGCTGGGGAAAGAATAAGCACTACCGCAGTTAGGCGGTAGTGTGGGGGTTAAATAAAAAAAAGAACAGAAGTGTCAAACATCCTGTTCACTCTTAAAAAAATAAAAAGTGATAGTGGAAAAAAAAATAGAAATTGCTGGAAAGTTTCTAGAATCCTACCGCACAAAAACAGACTCTTCAGTCCAACCAGTCCATGTCGAACATAATCCCAAACCACACTAGTCCCACCTGCCTGCTCCTGGTTCATATCCCTTCAAACCTTTCCTATTCAAGTGAACTTAACTAAGTGAATAAATGCAGATTGTTATAACATTTACAAAGCATTTGGACAGGTGCATGAAGAGGAGAGGTTTAAAGGGACATGGGCCAAACTCTGACAAATGGGACTAGTTGAGTTTGGAAACGTGCTCAGCATGGATGAGTTGGACTGAAGGGTATGTTTCAATGCTCCATGACTCTATAAATCTTTAATTTCATTTTATACACATTCAGATTGTAATGCATCAAACATAGCCAGATGATTTCGAGAAATCTAGAGATGGAATAGTTTAGAATTTTACTTTCTTCATCTTTCTGTCTCTCTTTATATAGTCATTATGATGAAGAGTTGAACAACCTCATTGCCTTGCTCAAATTGTGCTCCGTATTAAAGTTCAAGGGATGTTTCAGAGGTGGAGTGATTTCTTTAAGAAAAGGCAGGAAGAGTAAGAGAGTATGAAGCCAGTTAGTTTCATGACTCACATCTTTCAAGTGACTAAGGAGTGCTGGAAGCTATCAGTACATAAGTCTTTGTAAACTGTTCAAGAGGAAGCTAGATAATTACATAAGAGAGGAAAGAACAGAAGGATGCATTCTTGAGATGAAGAAGTGGAAGAGGAGACTTGTGCAGAATGTGGAGTATAAGCACCAGCCCTTGAATTGGTTGGGTCAAATGAACTGTTTCATTGGACATTCATAGCTCCTAAAAATAAAGAATAGCTTTACTTTCTTAGAACGGCAGCACATTTGCGAAACACCAAACTGGCCCAGAGCCATTGTCTTTGGCTGTTTGCTTTGAATTTTCAATCTTGGCAACACTGCCATGTGGGAAATAAGCAGAAATGGAAACCCAGAGTAAATTTCAGTATGATACCCTTAACCACTTGTTGGTTTCAGAACAACTTTTGCAAACACCTGAGAGACAACTCCATTTAGCTAGGGATAGCAGATAAAATAAATCTGTAGAGGAAGGAGAAGGGAAGAAAATACTGTACAAGAGGGTTGGTAAACTCCTTTAGAGTCATAGAGATGTACAGCACAAAAACAGACACTTCTGTCCAACTCGTCCATGCCAACTAGATATCCTAACCTAATCTAGTCCCATTTGTCAGCACTTGGCCCATGTCCCTCTGAACCCTTCCTAGTCATATACCCATCCAGATGTCTTTTAAATGTTATAATTGTACCAGCCCCCACCACTTCCTCTAGCAGCTCATTCCATACACGCACCACCCTCTGCGTGAAAATGTTGCCCCATAGGTCCCTTTTAAATCTTTCCTCTCTCACCCAAAACCTTTTGTTCTCTTGTTTTGGACTCCCCCACTCCAGGTAAAAGACCTTGTCTATTTATCCTATCCATGCCCCTCATGATTTTATAAACCTCTATAAGGTCACCCCTCAGCCTCTGACGCTCCAGGGAAAACATCCCCAGCCTAATCAGTCTCTCCCTATAGCTCAAATCCTCCAAACCTGGCAACATCCTTGTAAATCTTTTCTGAACCCTTCCAAGTTTCTCAAAATCATTCCGATAGGAGGAAGACCAGAATTGCAATATTCCAAAAGTGGCCTAACCAACGTCCTGTATAGCTGCAACATGACCTCCTAACTCATACACTCAGTGCTCTGACCATTAAAGAAAAGCAGAATAACCACCTCCTTCACTATCCTATCTATCTGTGACTCTACTTTCAAGGAAAGGTCTCTTTGTTCAGCAACACTCCCTAGGACCTTACCATTAAGTGTATAAGTCCTGCTCTGATTTGCCTTTCCAAAATGCAGCACTTCACATTTATCTAAAATTAAACTCCTTCTGCCACTCCTCAGCCCATTGGCCCATCTGATCAATATTCCATTATACTCTGAGATAACCTTCTTCACTGTCCACTACACCTCCAATTTTAGTGTCATCTGTAAACTTACTAACTATATCGCCTTTGTTCACATCAAAATCATTTGTATAAATTTAATTGGAAAAATTGAAGCACCATTTCCCAACATAAAATACTTGTAACTCAGTCTTCAGAGAAGATGAGAAATTGTTCAGCATTTGTTTTAAAGTAGATAAATTACCCAAAAATATTGAAGATTACCCATGGATTTACGAAAAGGTTTTGTACTGCAAACCTGTGTATTTGTTACCTCTTCCTTTGGATCATACACAAGGAGGCTAATTGCCCAATTGTTTTTGTGCCTGTTGTTTGGACGAGTTTCCCAATATGTCTCAATATCTTTTCCCTATTGTCCTGAGCTTTTATCATTCTCAAGTATTCATCAAATTTCCTTTAGAAAGTTATTTTTGAATCCGCTTCTGCCAACATTTCAGGTAGTGCATTCCAGATCATTCTTTTTTGTTTTGTGACTTTTATGCCCACATGTAACAATTTGTTGGACAGATTGGTGAGAGGAAGGTAAGGTCAAGAATCGTCTCCAAGCTCCGGTTTCTTTTGAACTCGATTGCACTTTACATTTACTGTGCTTAGTAATATTTAGTATTATTGTTACCATTATGAAAGAATATTCTCTCCATTCATCTCTCTCACTTTTCTAATTAATTCTGCCTAGACTATGTCAGTTTTGCCCATAAGGAGGATCTCTGTGACATCATCGCAATTTTGCTTCAGGGTCCTAAAGACCTTTCACAACAATCACAGCAAGTCACTTGTCTAAGACAAATGAGTCTCATTTCCCCTTACTTTGATCCCTTTGCAAATTGACTTAAGTCTGTGTCCTTGGTTACTGGCTGTACTGCCATTGGAAACAGTTCTTCCTCACCTATTTTCTCAAAACTACATAAGATTTATTTAATCTTTCCTTACTCTTCTCCACTGTAATAAGAATAGCACTCTCAGTTTTACCTAGGCATCCAAGGCAGTGAAAAGTTTGGATATTTATGCAAATGTAATTGAAGTTCTGATCCTAATGGAAGAGAATCTCATTTTGGGGGTTCTACTTCAGATGTAACTGTGGCATGATTAGCCTCTAACTTTGTTGTTTGAAGAATATACTGGCACATTTTGGTGAAGAATTACCTGCGTTTGCTGCGTTGTGTAGAGATTCTCTAATTAGACAATAAAATTGACTTTGTTTGCTGTAAGCCCCACTCTACCTCCTCCAACACATTAGCTGGCAGAATAATGTCAATGGACACTCCATCGGTCCCAGGGCAAATTTTAGCCTTTGCTAACAGCCATAAAATGGATGCTTGGGAATGCAGCACACCCAGTTCACATAGGCATCATATAAAGGATGATGAAAATTGTTTTGTCTTCTCAGTGTGTTTTATTCATATTTGTCTTCATGCATCCATTGGGTTTTTAGTCACTTATCCAAATATGACTTGGAGTAATATTTTGTTTGATTACATCTTCTGAAGTGTTATGTTGAAAATGTTAAATAAGGGCAGTATGTGAACATGGGATCTTTGACCTTTCACTGTAGTTCAGTACATTCAGTTTTGCTCATATGTAGCATCTGCTTTAAGTTGGCTAAATTGTCCGAAAGTATTGTGAATTTTACAAGATTAACAAGATAGTTGGTAATGCAAAGTTGTGGTATTTTATTCTCGTTATAATGAATTGTACAGCTCAGAAGGAGGCCATTTGCTCCATTGTGGTTGTGTGAGGTCTCTGAATCTAATTGAATAACTTATTCATTCACTTGCCCTTACCCAATAGCCCTGAACAACATAAAGCATGATGTTGAGCAGTTCAGTGTGGCATATAACTTATAAAGAGGAATCCATAGAATGCCTACAGTGTGGAAACAGGCCATTTGGCCCATCAACTCCACCCCCCCGCCCACCAAAGAGCATCCCATCCAGACCCACCTATCCTTATAACCCTACATTCCCGATGACTAATCCACCAAGCTTGCACATCCCTGAACACTATGGGTAATTTAGTATGTCTAATCCACTCTAACTTGCATATCTTTGGACTGTGGGAGGAAACTGGAGCACCCAGCAGAAATCCAAGCAGGTAGGGGGAGGATGTCCACGCAGCTAGTTGCTCAAGGGTGAAATTGAACTTGGGTCCCTGGCACTGTGAGGCAGCAGGGAAACTACTGAGCCACTGTACTTCCTACAATAACCTACAATGTGCATTAACATTTGTGGCAGCTGCCACTAAAGCTCAATGGGAAGGGCTGCTGTATATCACTCTCCTGCCATAGGTACTGGGAGACTGGAAATAGTGGGGAATTCCTTTGCCTGTACATTTGACTTGGAACTAAAATTTGTAAGTACAAAGGTTACAGGGAAAAGCTAGGAGAATGTGGTTGAGAAATATAGCCATGACTTAATGGGCTGCATGGCCTAATTCTGCTTCTGTATCTTCTAATCTCATTTTAGGGGTGGTGAGGCACCACATGGTGCTACATAATGCATTGAAAAAATCTGTTTGAGTTTTGTAATGTTAAGTTTGAATTGTTACATAATGTGCCTTTTACAAATTTAATGAATATATTTTGCAGGAAGAAAATTATGATGTTCTCTTGATTTAAGGCCAACACAGAGAATGTATATTCAAGTCCATTTCAGAAATTCAAGGCTGTAATCAAGGCTGACTTTCCAGTGCAGTACTCGGGGAAAACTACTTTCAGATTAGACAAATTGAGTCTTCCTTCGCCCTCTCAGGGAGATGCAAAAGTATTACCTAAAAAACAACAAAATAACTCTCAAAAGTATTTCATTGGCTGTGAAGCACTTTGGTTCTCCTATTATCCTGAAAGGCACTATGTAAATTCACGTTCTTTCTATTTCTTCTCTTGACTGTTGACTTTACTTTGCCAGAGTGGACAACAGATCAGTTCGATATTGTGATTGGTATACTGTCAGCTCGACACCACCATGGGTTACGTAATGCACTCAGAAATACCTGGCTGGGGCATTTACAGCATCTGAACCAGCGGTGAGTCACAAATTATTAAAGCATTTAAGTTATTTTTCTCTTTGAACAATTTTTAGATTAGAAAATAGCTGAGAAGAGTGTGCAATTATATGAAAAATAGCTATTGGTGTAAAAAAAAATCAGGGCTTCTGGAGAAGGAAGTAGAAGAAAGGTTGCAATGTTTAGGGATTCTAAAATCTTACAGCACAGCAGAAGCCTGTTCCCAACAACCCCACCTCCCCCACACTGACTCTTTAAGAAAACCATCAATGAGCTCACCTCTTTTCTCTTTCCCCATGGCCAGGCAAGTCTTCCTTTCTAAATATCTATGTCCAAAATTAGCAAATGAGTGTAAATAACTGAGAAACAAAAACCTTCAAACTTTCAAATAAAGCATTGTTTTTCTTTATTTGACTGACATCAAAGAAGGTGATGAAGGTATCTAGTGATTTTTTTGAAGTTTTATAGTAGATGGAAGAATGGTAAATGCTTTGGCCTACCATGCACAACCTATGCTCTGGAGGATCTCCAGGATGCTTTCTGTATCTTCTTTAATCTTTTGTGTACGAAATGTTGTCAGTGGCAGCAGCTTTCAAGTTTGAATAGCAGCTGATATTGCTGGGGCTGTGAAATTAGTAGGTGGCATGTTTATAAATGTGGTCAATGTGTAAGCTTATGCAGGAAGCGAGGGAGTGAGTGACCACAAGACAGTCAGGAAGAAACAGGCAGGTACTGCAGTAGTCTGTTGAATACACTCCAGTCTCCAGCCAGTATTCAATTCCAAATAGTGATGAAAACAATCGTTCACCTGGTTAGTGTAGCCAGAAACAAGTCCATGGAACACCAGTTATCTCAGCTGTGCAGGGGACAGCAGATTACAAGAGTAATTGTGGTAGAAAATTCAGTAGTACGAGGAATAATTTTTAAAATAATTTAACTTGTGTTTCTAAACAACCAGTTCACCTCTGGCGCGGGTGGGACTTGAAACCTGGGCCTTCCAATCAGTGGTAGGGACTTTACCACTGCACACGAGTGGGCTTGACTGAGCCTTGCATGCTCAGCCTGGCTCTCAGCCATAATACTCACACAATATCTGTCATAAGCAGACTTCATCTTAATCCTTGTATCATTTGTCATCCAGGGAACATTGAGTCTGTTCACTCTAACTTTCCCTTGGGTGGGAATATTTCTTGTCTCAACCTGAACACACTCTTCTTTAAAGACAGCCCATTGTTTGGCTGCAGCTCTGCCTGAAAGTCTTTGATTCCTATTTATTGGGGTCAGGCCCACTCTTACCTGATTGAAGTTGGCTTTCCCCCCAGTTAATATGGGGCGGCATGGTGGCTCAGTGGTTAGCACTGCTGCCTCACAGTGCCAGGGATCCGGGTTTGGTTCCCACTCTGGGCGACTATTTGTGTGGAGTTTGCACATTCTCCCCGTGTCTGCGTGGTTTTCCTCCGGGCGCTCCGGTTTCCTCCCACAATCCAAAGATGTGCAGGTCAGGTGAATTGGCCATGCTAAATTGCTCATAGTGTTAGGTGCATTAGTCAGGGGTAAATGTAGGGGAATGGGCCTGGGTGGGTTACTCTTCAGAGGGTTGGTGTGGACTTGTTGGTCTGAAGGGCCTATTTCCATACTGTAGGGAATCAAATCTAATCTAAAATTGGAGATGCTGGTGTTGGACTGGGGTGTACAAAGTTAAAAATCACACAACACCAGGTTATAGTCCAACAGGTTTATTTGGAAGCACTAGCTTTCGGAGTGCTGCTCCTTCATCAGGTGGTTGTCCAGGAGTAGCACTCCGAAAGCTAGTGCTTCCAAATAAACCTGTTGGACTATATCCTGGTGTTGTGAGATTTTTAGCTTAATCTAGAATCTTTAATCTAGATTGTTACTTGACCTATTCCAGAGCCAGTCTAAACTTTATGGTACAATGATCACTGTTCTCTAAATCTGCCCCTATTGACACTTAATCCACGGTATATCTCATTTCACATAATCAGGTTTAGAAATGCCTCCTTTCTCATTCCACTGGAAGCATACTGATGCAGAAAGTTTCCAAATAATACAGGGATTAAAATGAACAAGAAAAAATCTGCTTATGACCGATGTTTTGTGAGCTGAGAGCCAGGCTGAATGTGGAAAGCTCAGTCCTAGGTACTCCACTTTAGGAAGGATGTGAAAGCATCAGACAGAAGAGGTTCAGAAGTACGGTTCAGGGAGAGAGGACTTCAATTACTCAAT